>NC_133540.1:89092500-89397777 GCF_048773025.1 Camelus bactrianus | reverse complement strand
TAAAAACAGAAATCTGTAGCAGTTATAGCAAAATGTTGATATCTGTTTCATTAACATTGTGGGCTTATAGATCTCTCTTCCATTGTTTGGGGAAATTAATCTTCAAACATTTCATAATCAAATATAAACATTTTAAAAAGGAAATTGGTCCTCCGATCAACAAATTATTTGTAAAGAATTGGTATTTTTACTATGCCTACACTGACATGCACAAAATCTCAAGACCGAATGAAATAACCACAAAATGTACTTCTGTTGTTCAGTATTTATACAGAAAGTTTAGGAGTTTGTTTTTCTGTTTTTGTTTTTGTTTGTTTGTTTTTTGGTGGAGGATAACCCAGAAACAAAGGATTCCTCAAAAGTAAATTATAGAAAGTCTTGGGGATTGTGTCTTGGAGAAATGCCTACTTCCAAGCTTAACTTAGAAATTGACACATTGTAAATTGACTATACTTCATTTTTTTTAATGCAAAGGTTAAAAAAATAATAAAGCTGAACAGGAGGGAAAAAAAGTAAATGAAATGACCCATGTACATATAATTAATCTACAACAAAGGGGGCAAAAATATACAATGAGGAAAAGATAGTCTCTTCAATAAGTGGTGCTAGGAAAACTGGACAGTAAAAGACTGGAATTAGAACATTTTCTCACACTGTATACAAAAAAAAAAAAAAAAAGATTCAAAATAGATTAAAGACCCAAATGTAAGACCAGAAACCCTGAAACTCCTAGAGGAAAAAAATAGGCAGTACAGTTTTGACACAATATTAGCAATATTTTTTTGGATCTGTCTCCTCAAGCAAGGGAAACAAAAGCAAAAATAAACAAATGGGATCTGATAAAACATAAAAGCTTTTGCACAATGAAGGAAGCCATCAACAAAACAAAAAGACAACTTAATGAATGGGAGAAGATATTTGAAAATGATGTCTGATAAGGGGTTAATATCTAAAATATATAAAGAGCTCATACAACTCAGTATCAAAAAAAATGCACATAAAAAGATCTGAATAGACATTTTTCCAAAGAAGACATGCAGATGGCCAACAGGCACATGAAAGGATGCTCATCATCGCTAATCATCAGGGAAACAAAATCAAAACCACAGTGGGATATCACCTCACACCTGTCAGAATGACTACTGTCAAAAAAACCACAAATAAAAAATGTTGGTGAGGATGTGGAGAGAAGGGAATCCTAGAATGCTATTGATAGGAATCCAAATTGGTACAGCCACTATGGAAAATGGTATGAAGGTTCTTCAAAAACTTAAAAATAGAACTACCATATGATTCATCAATTCCACTCTTGGGTATTTATCTGAAGAAAAAGAAAACACAAATTCAAAAGATATATACACCCAAATGTTCACAGCAGCATTATTTACAGTAGCCAAGATATGGAAATAACCTAAGTGTCCATCAACAGACAAATGGATAAAGCAGATATGTACATAACAGAATAATACATAGTCATACAGAAGAATGAAATTTTGCCATTTGCAACAATATGGATGGACCTGGAGGGTATTATACTTAGCAAAGTATGTCAAAGACATATAATGTATGTTTTTACCTACATGAAGAATCTAAAAAATTAAAACAAATCACTGAATATAACAAAACATAAACAGACTCACAGATACAGAGAACAAACTAGGGGTTATCAGTGGGGAAAGGGGTGGGAGAAGGGGCAAGATAGGGGTGGAGAATTAAGAGGTACAAACTACTAGGTATAAAATAAATAAGCCACAAGTATATAACATATAGCACAGGGAATATAGACAATATTTTATAATAACTTTAAATGGAGTATAATTTATAAAAATATCAAATCACTATGCTATACTTCTGGAACTAATATTGTAAATCAGCTATACTTCAATTTTTAAAAAGTAAATAAAATGGATTTTCAAGTGCATAATTTTGCCATCTACAAATTTATGACCAAATTAAATTATGACTACATGATGGGCAAATGTAGGAGAGTCATCTTCATTATTTGGACATTCATACTGTCATAATTGGCAGGAAATATGGTTCCCTACTTGATGGAAAAACAGAATGCTCAGAAATGTACCAGAGTTTACTATTACACATTATATAATTGCTATTATACATTCTGTAAGTGCTGAATCTAGCAATTAAATGACATAGCAGAATGTAGACTTGGAGCATATCATCTAATGTCTATACAGATAAAATATATCCAGAGAGTGGAATTCTATGTCTAAAATCCCTCCTGTACTATAAAGCATGTCAGTTTGCTTTATGTCTTTCCTTAGGGAGAGTAAGATGTCTACCAAAGCAGAGATCAGTTTAGTTCTCTGAATGTAAGTAAAAACAGGACAGAGCAACAAATCAAATAACTGACTCCTTAGGATGCAGTGTACTCGGGTCCTCTACCTCATACTGCTACTTTAACAAATGTATAAATCCCCATCACAATTCATTTAATCTTCAAAATCATCCTATGCATTTTTCCCAAGAGGATTAACATTGCAAGGTACTAGGTCACTGTGCTTAGCTATCCTAAAACATAAAAAGATTTTAAATTGCTTACAATTAACAATCTCATTTTCCCAGAATAAGAAAGGACTATGTTTTTTAAATTATGTACTTGTGGAAGATTATGAATTTGTCCTCTAAGTGTTGTAGATTCAAGTTATCTAAAATTGGGGGTATTAGCCAACTGGGGCTGTTTCTCCAACTCTTTTACACTCTGACGTGGATACTGTAGGAGCAGCAGGTATATGATGTGGGGGAGAGAGCCAGGCTTCCTTTTCACAAGCACCGCATGTTGGCCAGAGGGGTTTAGCCCTTGTAACTATCAAAAAATCCCCAAACATAACACTCTAATAGTACCTAATATCATGTGGAAAATTTTGAAACACATTCACTGTTCTAGATATTCTGCAATATTAACCAAAACCACAATTTTTAATCAACATGGAAAATATAATCATACTACCCTGCCCAAGTAATTATGGGTCCCATTGCCCCCAAATAGTTTAGTTAAGCTATAGGTTTGCTTATTCTCCATTCTTTTTTTCCCCCTCCTCTCCCGCTGTCAGCAATTTTGCCTTCAAGGTCCACATAGTTTCTTGTCCTTTCAAAATCTCTGATTCCAACATCTTCTGAGGAAAGAGATTTTTTCCCCATATTTCAGGAAGTTTAAGGCAATAAAGGAAGAAGCTGAGGAGCAGAACACTGGCAGGGAAATTGTAATGTTCATCTATACCTTATGCTTTTAATTATACATACAGCACATAATTCAGATTAATCCAATGCTTTAGAAACCATAACTTCACCTTTAAAAAAAGTTATAGTTACTTACTTCTCTTACTCAAATACACAGAAATAAAACTCTCATAGAGTTAATCACTTGATTCCCCCTCAACACACACAGAGGTACATAAATGATCAAAATATTTAAATCTTAAATGTATTGACTTCTTCATGTTCATAAAAGATTTTCTCAGTAATCTGACGATGGTACTTTGGTAGATTACTTTCTCAGTAATCTGATGATGGTACATCTGCCATTTGAAGTGTCATTGCCATGAGCAGAGAGGTGGTACATTAACATATGCTATACAATAAATGCCTTTCTCAGCTTCATTTCCTCAGAGAATGCTTTTAAGGTGTGACACTTACAGAACTCAGCAGAATGCAGCAAAAGCCCTATTGAAAGTTCGCATGGAAGCCAAAACATCCAGACAAGCAGAGGAGGGAGGTCAGGTGTAATGCAGCTGGCGAGGGGCTCAGGAGCTGAGTGAGTGCCCCCACCAGCACTGTCAGGCAGAAAGGCCTTCCAGCATTGCTGTAAAAACGGGAAGACATAAGTGAGGGAGGAAACAGGGGAGAAATTGTATTAATGCCCAGGGAAAAGAACTCAGAAAGAAAATGGCTAAACCAAGGCTTCAAGTGTGACAGAATATTTCTCTGCAAGAAGCATGTCTTCATCCTCTACCTCAGACTATGATATCTCTAGCTACATAGCTAGTGGTTCAAAATTCATTTCAGCCTAATAATGCAAAGAAGAAAGCGTAAAAAAATCACTGAAACTTATCGATGACTCAAATTTTGTCATTCAGATTCTTAACAGATACACAAGCAATTATCATGGAAATACAATGCACCACTGTTTGAATTCCCCTCTCTTACTTATGACCTGCTCTACCATTGATCAATATTTTTCATATTTATTCTTAATTACCTCTACTCCAAGTTCATGAGGTTAAATTCCCATTAGTATAGTTGCATTAAATTACCAGACTATATTAATTTAAAATATCTAAAATTAAATGACCAAAGTTAAAAACCAGCCTAACTGAATAGTTAACAGAGATCCATTTTCTGTGAATACTTGTAATTAAAATTGAAGCAAACTTTGAAAAATTTCCAGTGTTAAATTTGCCATTCACGTTTGGGAAATAGCAATTTGGCTAAGGAAAACAATACAGTAACAGGGAGAAAGTAGAAGGTATAAAGGTCTAAAAGCTGTAACTGCATTAGTGAGTGGTCATCACTAATACATTATATATGATTATATAATAACTATATATGACTACTGAAATATTAGGCAAAAGTAAATCAAAGTCTCTCCAAAAACATATTGCCAATAGTCAGATATATGACTGTTAATAGTCTATAAGAAAATTTTGGTCAATGAAATTTTGAGCTTCAATAAAGTATATTCTTCAGTTCCAAATAAACAGAAAAAAATGTTTTCCAAAATTCAAAAGTTAGATAAAATATGCTTTAAAGGAAACATTTAATAAATATTTCTTTAATGGAATTGTTGTATAACATTAGCAACATTCAGTCAAAATCAAGCACCACATAGTTTTATTTATTTTTGTTTGTAGCTTTTCTGCCATTTTTAGGGATTTGAGTAGGGATGGAAAACTGCAATAGCTCAGTCTTCCATTGTAACCCAAGATCCATAAAAACCACTTAATCACTAAAAAAGAAGTTTTAAAAATCATTTTATTAGCAATTCTTTATATAATTTATAAAATCCTCATTCTTTAAAGATACCAAATGCCTATATAATTTAAGCTTGCAGCATGAAGTATAAAGTTGGATACCCAAATAAATTGTGTGGAGTAGCCTTAGAGGAAAATATTAAAACTTATATACTTAGTTCTTATTTTAAGGCTCTCCCTAGGTTAATAATATACCCCTACAGTTGTTAAAACATTTCATACTTTTTTTCTTCCTCTCTCTCCCGTGGAGGTCTATATTTTTATAAAATGGCAGCCAACATAAATGATATATGATCATAAATAAAGTGATTTCACAAGTAGCACATGGAAATTACTTTATACCTGTAGACTTGTTGGGCATTACATTTAGGACAGATGGCTTCTCTAGGCCTAGTATCTCCAGGGATAACATAATTAGTTGGATTAGAATTCTATATGTCCATTCTTATACATCAAAAAAAAAAAACCAAACATAAAAATGGTCTACAACTTTAACTGAAGGAGAAGTACATGGACCTTACACTGCTCTCACATGCTGATTTGCCTGACCATGTGTCTTATGTCAACATGAATTATTTATATTAAAAGGACTTTAAGATGCAAGATTCATCATCACGATGCAAGAAGATAAAATGCATTCATGTTCCCATGGATTATTTTCATGTTTACCAATGTGTTCTTAAAGGACACTACTACATCACTTAGTCAGTGAACTAAATTGAAAAAAAGAGTTCTGATCTGTGTCCTTCCCAGAATATCCCTTTGACTAAGGTAAAGCCATTTGTCTTTCTATTTCTTCACCTAGAAAAAGATAAAGGACTTTTTGAAAAGTCGAGGCCTTTTGCCTGAGCAGGAATACTGAGAAGATCCACCAGAAAAAGACAAAGGGCCAAGTAGAAGCTTCTGAGAAGGTGAGGCACCAAGTAGATATGAAGGCCCAATGTCATGAATTCCAAAAAACATGCCAGTAGCTTTTTGGCTCAAGAATAGTTTTAGAATAAGTTAAAATGATTCATAAAATAATGACTGACAATTGTTAAAAATCCCATTGAAAATAAACTCTATTCTAAATATATTTTCAGTAGTTGTTCTAATATTAATAATTTATATGTATCAACATTAATAAAATTATTTTTATTTTTGAAATAGCTATTTAAAAAAAATAAATCTTACTATGCTATTTGCATTAGTAAAGATGCAATGTGGTATGGCAGGGAAAAAAATTATGAAATACATTGGAATAATGTTATCATGAAATGTGTAGAACTTATATGAAGAAAGAGAAGTATAAAAGATAGCATGGATAAATGAAGATAATTCCTATTTTCCAAAATGGTAACACTGAAATTATAAAGTTGATAATTCTACCCAAAGCAATCTATGCACCTAATATACTCAAGGTCAAAATGCCAATGGGATTTATGTACTTTTTTTAGAAGAAGACAAAATTATGTTAAAGACTAAATTAAAAAAAAAAACTATTGAAAAGGAAGTGTGATGAGGAATTAATAAGCTTATGAAGTGTTAAAACATGGTACAAAGTCATAATAATAATTAAGTTAGTGTGATATTGACAGAGGAATGGACAAATAAATCAAAGGAATAAAACAACGGCTGTGAAGTATTCTGTTTGTGGAAAATGTGGCAATACAAACCAATAAGGGATTGCTAACTTATAAATCATAGTGCTTACCGCCAGACATATCTGTGAGTTTAAAAAAACACGTCAGAGACAAGAGTTCACTGTCTGCATTTCCCTGGACTTATGTGACTAGACCCCTCTCGTCACTTTACATGAAAGCCTTTTATTCTTCATGGAGGAATCGTTCTTATTACAGAATTATTATGATCTTGTCTTAACATCTCTGATCATAATTTAAAAGAAAAAGATTGTAGACTTGTTTTCAGTACTTATGTGATTAGTGCCATTATTCCATTTGCAAATGCCCGTCTGATTTTTTTTTTAATCATGAAGAATGAGGAGGAAGAGGAAGATCAAGAGGATGAGGAGGAGAAAAGATGGAGAGGGAGGGATAGAAGGAAGGAAATAAATAAGAGCAAACACATCCACTGCCTTTTATTTGGTTCATCATGTTTCTTAAAAACTTTTATAATGAAAACTCTCAAAGAGAGATCACTTTAAAATTACTCTTGTGTTTTTGAAAAGACCACGATGGTTCATTCTGTTACAGACACATTTTATTTGTTACTGCATAAAACATCGGCTTTAGTTGTGCTACCCTACTTTCAGAAGAACTAAAAATGATACTTAATTTTTTACAATTTCCACAGAGAACATAATTTCTAGGAATAGATCAGAAAGTCAAAGTTCTACATTAGCAGTTGTGTGAACCTTGAAATAAGAATAAATCTGGGTTATAGTTTCAAGAGTTTCTACTTTTAATATTAAAACAGTAAGAAAACATATAAATAATACCTAAAATCAAGTCTTTGTATTGAATATAATCTTATATGGGTTAAAAAGTACATCAGTCATTACTGATAGAGCATTGGATGCTTTTAAAGTGTTGCAGTAATTATTATTGACATACCTAGAGAAAATATCCAGTACATAGATTTTATGTGTTTTTTAAAAATAGCCTTCGATTCACCTGATAAATTATTTATAGAACTTTACAATATGAAGAAAAGACTTATGTCATTATTTAAGCTCTGCTATAAAATAACTACAAATGCAACACAGGTAGAAATATTGTCAGTACAAAAATCCTAATAATAAAAGATTTTATCATTAAATCTTTTTGCAAATTCAAGATGAATGATGATGAACTGTGTGTATTGCTAATAAATCAGAGTTGCCCATTACGTTATCTGAATCCACAAGTCTTCTTTTGTTACTCCAATAAGTAAAGAGGAAAGACTCCAGTTCTTGTCATACCCGAAAGATAAAATGACAATTGGGAGATGGTGTGCTGTGTAGCGAAAGATTTTAAAAGATTTATTTAGAAAAGAAAAAGTACACCTCCAAGAATGAGAGGCAAGCTGATCCAAGGGAGGAAAAGCAGCGGGTTTTGTCTCCCCTTCTCTTATATCCTCGCTTAGAGGTGGTCTTTTGATTGATGGCTCTTGTCCCTGGAATGCTTAGTCATGTTTGGCCCCTTTGCACATGTCCTTACCCATGATGTACACAGAAAAACCCATGGAAGGGGGCCTAAAACACAATGTTAATTATAATACAATGAACTTTGGGTCATGTCCAGTTAAGTCCTTTCTGCTACTGTGCAGACGTGGCTGTCAGGTTCTAACTGGTTTCTTGCTGGCACTCATTTAGAAGCCCCTTTATGCTAGAGGTGGGCATAATGCCATCTTCCAGACCATCCTCCCTCTCCTCCATCTATCTGCCCAGTGCCCCAACTTATCTAACTACCTGACACTTTGATAGCAACAAGCCATGGCTTTCTACTTTCAATAAAATTCATAGGGAAAAAACTTAGTAAGCTTTTCATCTATTGTATTTCCATCAGCCTTATGTGCCAATAGCTACACTCACAGTTCTTTTTAGTCCTATTTCTTAATATTACTATATTCCTTTAATTCCCCATGTTCTTCCAACTTAATTATTGGTATCTTGAATCTGTCAAGCTTGAGGGGGAAAGCCATACCCTTAAATCATTTTTTCCATTTTTAATGATTAAAGGGTATCACACCTTCAACTGGAAGTTTATGCTGAGATATCTTAATCCATTCAGAAGTTCAAAGCAATTTAAAGAGCTCTATACCTTAATTTGCTCATTGTCACAAGGCTGAATTTTAATCAGCTCTTATAACTCAAAATCCTTCCCAGTTTTATGTTTTACTGGTTGGAAACAGTTAACTCTTCAATTCTACAAGACCTTGAATTCATGTACTCCAGTTCTACTTTTCTACTTTCAGGTTAATTCTTTTCTGACCTTGTCTATTTCATATAATTCCTTATCAAGTGTAGCCACCATCAACCAACACATACTGCTAAAGCTTTGCTCTTTAATGACTTGCCCTAAAGCTTACAAGTCCATTAGATATATTATCTTGTTTTCACATCTTCATAAACAACTTCACTAAATCTTTTGCCACCATATAACATAGACTGCCATCCTTCCAGCATCCAAAAATAGTTTCTTCACTGCCTCCCTTCATTGCTAGGCCAGTGTCACATATTTCAGACTATGACAACATCTCTCTTAGGGAACGATTTTTGTATCTGTCAGAAAAGGCTAAATATACTGCAGTAACAAACAAAAATCATATGTTTTATCACATAAAAGTCTACTTCATGTTCAAGGAGGTTCGGCAATAGTTCTCTGATCATCACAGTCTCTCAAGGACCCAGAATGATAGAGATTTAAATTTGACAGACACGTTTAAAATTTCTGCCACAGGAAGAAAGTAACATGGCAAACCATGCACAAGTTCTTAAGATTTTTCACAAGGAAATGACACACATGACTAGCCTAGAGCAACTTAATGTGATTATGCCTAGTATCAAGGGGACAGGTTAATGCTCTCTTACTATTCATGCAAAAAGACAAGGGCTGGATATATTTGCTGATCAGCAATAATAATTTCCAAAGGTATCTGAAAGAGAAGAGCAGCCTTAAATAATTGTTTGCTTTTTCTTGATTATTGTTGTAATTTTGCAAATACAATACTTATAAAGTATGTAAATATAAAAAAGGTGAAGTGGCAAAAACAATACTGAATTCCTGAAAAAAGGTATGTATACTAGTGTAAGACGCTCAAGTTATTAACTTAAATTGTCAAATCAAATCACAAGTTCAGAACAATAAACAGAAAACTTAATCTCAAGGTTTTTTGAATAATTAATATAACCCGACATCTCTATCTAAAACATAATGATAGTCAATAATGTGGAAGAACAAAATATATCAAATTATTTACTGAACAAAGATGAAGTGAATTGTTTCCATATAATTCTTTCAAATACTTATTTAGAATACCCTTAGATAATATACTACCATTTACACAGCATTCAATCAGTAACTTAATTACAAATATGTAGGTATATTCTTTAGTGTTTTCATAAATAAAATTTTCTACAGGGTAGTAATTACTTGTATATATCTTTTATCTATTTCTGTGAAGATTATAAGTCACACACAAAGCAACGTGCAACTAACTAATCTCAAATTTTTGAGGGTTCCTCATCATGTCATTTTTAATAGCTATTAGTGGCAATAAATTCTTTACTTATTTGAACTATTAGACTTCAAAACAATGAGGCATACTATAGCTACATACAGTAAACAAATACTTAAAATTCTTTTAAAAATATTACATTACCATATCTTACAAGTCTTGCTTGAAAAATATCTTGAAATTCTAACAAATTACAATTAAAAAGCAAGACATCTGTATCTTAAATTTTAAAAGGTTTTATATAAAAATAAAAAATGTTTAAGCAGGGAAAGATTTCAAGCAACAGTGTTTAATTTTCTACCAAAACAACAAAGATAAAATATGGATATTATATATCTACTCAGCTGGTGAAGAAGAAATAAACTATCTATACCTTTTTAAAAAGTCTCCTTATAAAATTTACATCAAATGAAATGCTCAGGTTTAGGAATCTTAAGTAAACTGGCCTCTTTTCATGTACTGTAATTAGAGTAAATTGGAGAGAGCTAAAATAAGTATCGACTTTTCAGTCAACATCCCCAAGGTCTTGGAGTTAGTTCTCTGGGCAGGCAAAGTTCCTGCTCACAATAAGTTTATAACCAGATGAGTGAATGAGACTGGAAAATGCAAACAATAAAAATAAGAAGATACTGCTTATAAATACATTTCAAATAAAGAGTAGAAAAGTCAAGTATCATAGAAAAAAGTTTAGAGAAAGACCAAAGATAGTAGATGGTATGTACCTGAGAAATCAAAGTGGGGAATTTGCCAATTAATCTGAACTCTAAACTCTGTTCTGAGTAACTAAATTCAAATAACCTTTTACTTCAATTTCCAGTTTTTTACTCTTACTTTCTTTTGGAAAGAATTATAATTCAAAATGTTCTTGATTGCATACAATTAACTTGTTTATAAATATGAAATTTTAAAGCAATACATGGTATTTAAATAAGCAGTTTTGTGAAGATTGGATGAATGTGGGAAAAATGTATTTGTATCTATCTCAACTTCTATTTTCAATTCTTATGAAATTACAGGAAAAAAGGAACAAATAAACATTTCTGGAAAATGATAAAGGATGCCATGAGATAAAGAATAGTGAATTCTTTAAACACAGAAAGAATATATTCCTGGATTAACAGAGAATAACACCATAGAACACCACTATGTACAACTTGCTGGAGAGGGTAAATGATTGTGGAATGATATGGTCAGGCAAACACTCCACAGATAATATTTATAAAAATTGGATAAAATAAATTAAAGAGCAATTATTTAAATATGCCATAAAGCATTCAAACGCAGAAAGAAGGAAGAGAGTTTAGCCTTTTAAAATTTGTAACTGACTTTGAGTTTTTGAGCCAAAAGTACTACTATAAGAAATGTTAAAGGAAGTTTTTTAATCTGAAAGTAAATGACAGTAGATGACAACTCAGATCTACAGGAAAGAATGAAGAGCATCAGAAATAGTAAAAGTATGGGTAAATATAAAACTTTTTTCTTTTCTCTTGCTTTTTTGGTAAGTTATAAGGCAAAAAAGTATCACATGTTACTTGTTGCTTTATGGGGTAAATATACACATGACAATAGTCTTAAGAAGGGGACAAACTGGAAATATATACTGTTACAAGGCTCCTATATTTTACAAGAAATAATTTTAAATTATCTCTAAGTAGACTGGGTATAAACTACATATTTTAACGTTTGTGGCAACCACTAAAAAGATGCAGAGATATAAATAGAAAGCAAACAAAAGTATACAAATAGTATTTTTAAATATATTTGATTAATTTTTAAAAGGCAAAAAATTTTTAAAGAAAAGAAAAGCTTTGATGGGGAAATTTTTAAGTGAAAGTGAAAAAAAGCAGCTCTAACTGTAATCATATCAATAATTACATAAAATATAAAAGATTTGAATCAATAGCCAGAGACTGTCACATAGATGTAAATGAGTATCTTCTACATACAAACCTTAAAAAGAAAATACAAATACTAAAAGTGAAAGTTGCCTAAATATTTGTAAACAACAAAAACAACTGAATATTAATATAATAAATAAATTTCAAGACACGTATTTTTAGAGACAGTGAGGGATATTTCATCAATACAAAAGTCAATATATCAAGAAGATAAAACAATTATAAATATACTTGACTCAATAAAAGAGCTTCAAAACATATGAAGTAAAGACTGGAAAAAAAAAAAGACAAATTTACAATCTTAGCTGAGGACTTTAACACACATTTCTCAATGATCAGTAGACATAACTATAATAATGTAGATCTGAACAACACTGTCAGTCACCTTAAACTACATGACATTTAAAAACACTATAATGCTACAACTTCAGATTATATAGTCTTTTCAAGTCCACATGGAATATTAACCAAGACTGATCATATGCTGGACCAGAAAATTAGTCTCAATATAGTTTAAAAGATGAAAGTCTTAGGGTATTTTATTTGGCCAAAACTTAAATTGGAAATTAGCAAAAATAAAACATCTAGAAAACCCAAACTATGTCAAGTTAAATAACTTACTTCTCAGCAATCCTTAAATCAAGGAAGAAATCACAAAAGACATTAGGAAACATTTTGAAGTGGATCATATTGAATCTGCTACGAATCAATATTTGAGAAATGCAGCTAAAGCAGTGTTTAGAGATTTATACATAAAATGCTCAAGTATTAGAAAAGAGAAAAGGTTTAGATCAAAGTTTAAATCAAATCAAAGATCTTGGCTACTGCACTAAGAAATGAGAAAAAGAGGAAATTAAACCCAAAATGATGAGCTAAGGGAATAATTAAGAGTAAAAGTCAATCAAATATAAAACAAAAATAGAGAAAAACCAATGAAGCCAAAAGCTGATCTTTGAAAAGATCAATAATAAAACTAAATAATTCTATGTAGATTTATTAGGAAAAATAGAGAGAACATTTAAATTACCAATATCAAAATTAAAAGATGCGTAATTCCTAAATACTATATCAATATTAAAAGGATAATGAGGGAACTTCAAGGTTAACATTATCTTAACAAATTCAACTTAGATAAAATGGATACATAGTTTGAAAGACATCAGTCATCAAAATTCACTCAGGAATAAAAACATAAACTGAGAAACTTGGATCTATGAAAAATCTAAATAAGCTCTCCACAATGAAAACAACAGGCCCACATAAATTTATACCCTCCTCAGTGAATCCTACCTAACATTTAAGGAAAAGAAAAAGTCATACACAAACTCTTCCAGAAAACAGAAGGGGGTCAGGAGAAAACATTTCCCAATTTATTTTATGAAGTCAGCATTATCCTCATAACAAAACCAGAAAAAGTTATTATTAAAAAAAATTATAGACAAATACTCTTCATGAAAATAGATGTATAATTTCTTTTAAAAATTAAGCAAATTAAATCCAGGAATATATAAAATGAATAATACATCATGAATAAGTGAGGTTTATCCCAAGAAAACAAGATTGATTTAGTATTTAAAAATCTATTAATGTAACTCAATATATTACCAGGTTTAAAAAGGGATGAAGGAAAAGCATCTGATAAAACTGAATACCTATTCATGATTAAAAACTCTCAGCAAACTAAGAAAAGAAGGTAATTTCATCAACATAGGGGACATCTACAAAAATCCACAGCCAACATCAAAATTAACTTCCCCAAGAATCAGGAATAAGATAAAGATGTTTGCTCTCATCAATTCTATTCAACATTATTTTGGAGGTGCTAGTTATTACAATAAGAAAAGAAAAAGAAATAAAAGGCATATATATTGGAAAAGAAGAATATAACATTTATCCCTGTTCCCATGATCATCAATGTAGAAAATCTTAAGAAATGTACAGAAAGCTACTTACTAGTGTTAAAATTAAATACAAAATGGAGACCAGACTTGAGAATTCCCTGAGCAGAAAAAAACATTTTTGCCACATTAGCAAGCTTAAATCTAGCTTATTTCATCAACACAAGTGAAACTTAACTTAGAGATATTTCTTATAAATGTCTCTGATACTTATTAAAAAAACTTAAGTCATTTTCTTAAAAATGGTATGAGACAATCACTTTTAACCAGGCCCTTGCTGTCTGGAAACCCTCACTGTAATAACCAATCATTGCATAGTGTAAACAACTTTCTCATTTTCACTTTATTAGCGGTACTGTATCTTCATGCCTCTGAGCTTCGTATCAGTTTTACTTTTGAAAGCTCCCAGGTCTAAAACTATTATTACATGCATAATAAACTCTTAATATATACCACGTATTGATTTGGTGGTTTAATTTTTCTATTTCTGAATTTTTGACATAAGCAAGGTTGCAAGTTATAAGTTCAATATATAAAAATCATTGTATTTCCATTATAGCAATGAATTATTGTGAAATTAAACTGTAATATCCATCAAGAAATATGAAATAACTTGGGATAAATTTAACAAAATGTGTGCAAGACCTACCCACTGAAAACTACAGGACATTGCTGAGAGAAATTTTTAAAGGCCTAAATAGATACTTCTAGTTTTCAGTCCCATTTCCAAGAAACTTGGAAGTCACCACTCTGTCCTAACAAGTTAAAAGCTAAACAAACCGAAAAGTCAGCAACTCTTCTCAGGTCTGTAAAAGAAGTGAGGTCACAGGGCAAACCACTGGCCCCCAAACTAGAGACTCCAAAAAGCAAATACAATCACAGTTTACAGGAGCAGAAACCCCTGAGCTGAAACCACAGGAATCAGGGCTGGAGTAGGATAACCTGAACTGTAATTGACAAATTGCTGTAAACTCGGATTAAAAACTCCAGAGGACCCTGTGGTTTCAGAGTGGGGCACACTTTGTGAATTTTACCTACAAGAATCTTACCAGGTCCTCAAAGTAAATAATGGGGAAAAAAATCCTGAACTTCCAGCAGGAAGAGTGGAAAAGGAACCATTTTGAAGTCAGAACACTCTGTTCTTTTTTTCTTTTTAATAACAAGTCCTGACCTCAGGAGAAACTAGGTAACCAGAGCCCAATCAGCTGGGGTTTTATCAGAGCCTAACTGACCTCGGGGAAGTGAAATACTCAACTCCAGTCCAGTCTTGCCGTGCTGTCTCACCTGAGGTTTTGGTGGTGGGGAGTGAGAAGAATTTGTGAAGTGTCACAGTCTAGAGGTACAGGATCACTAAAGGACCAAGACCTAATCATAGGACTATATAACACGTCCCCTCTCCCATACTTCACCACCTCATTACAAATATGCCTATTTACAGTACTATCAATCAGAAACTTGAAACTACGTAAATGTTAAAAGAAGTCTTTTAGGGAGAAGAAAAATCATATAAATCAGAAACTTGAAACTACATAAAGAAAAATAAGAGCATCAGAGAAAGAATAAGTGAAGGTAAATTAAAAACTTTTATTTTCTAATTCTTAATTTATCTAACAGACAACAGTTTGTTCAAACTAATCATAGTAACAATCTATTCTATTATGTATGTTTACATACATAGATATATATGTATAAGTGAAATGAATGAATGATACAGGGGATGGGAGGGAGAAATTAAGATTATTTTGTTATAAAGTACTCACACTACCTGTGAGGTGGTATAGTTTTATATGAAAGTAGACTTGGATTAGTTATAAATATATATTGCTAGGGTGAGTTTTTTGGACAAGAATTCATCTGGTATACACACTGCATTGAGCCAGGGTCAAGACGTGAGAAGACTTGGCCATGGACTCCACCAGAATTTTGCAAAAGTTGATGGGAATTGCGGGGGAGGGGGTTGTCGGGGGCAAGACATTCCAGCTGGGGATTCTCCTGGCATGTTCAGGGACTTTGACTAGTATATTCTCTGGGACCAGGACTAAGAAGAAATCACATTTGGTTGGGGCCCATGGTGTCAGGGCCAAGGAGATGGCTTATGTGTCTCTGATACTGGTACACATAAAGGGATTAAGCAAATAAATACGTATATTGTGGTTGATGAAAGCCAGATTTTCATTACAAATACTCACTAATTACTTACTTTTTAATAAGTACAAAATATTTTTACAGTGGAAAAGCTTGGCAGAGAACACTTTAATCAAGTACTCAAAAATGGGCATCACCAGTAATGGAAAATCTTAGCAGAGTATACTTCTTGGTGTTAGATGCTGAAAAAATACACATCATTTCTGTTGTATTCCTTCTTAATACTCATAACCTGTTTAATAAATTTAATCATAAACAAATCTCAAACTAACCTAAATGGGGGATGGGGCATTCTACAAAGTAACTGGCCCATACTTTTCAAACACGTCAAGTTCATAAAAGACAATGAAAGACTAAGGAACTGTTCAGGACTGGAGGAGACTTAAGAGACATGAAAACTAACTACAATACATGATTCTCAATTGGATCTTGAATCTCTAAAGGATCTAATTGGAACAAAAGGTGAAATTTGAATCGGGTCTGTGGATTAGACGGTAGAATTATATTAAAGCTAATTTCCTGATTTTTGAAGATTATACTGTGGTCACATGTGGAAATGCCCTTGTCTTTAGGAAATATACACTGAAATGTTAAGGGGCTATATCAGGAGCAATTTCAAATAGTTCAGAAATAAATAATAATGACATATAACAGAGAATGAGGGAAATATGATAAAATGTTTATATTTGTGGAAGTTGGGGAAAGGATACATGGGAGTTTATTTTGCTTTTCTTGCAGCTTTTCTATGAGTGTGAAATAATTTCCAAATAAAACATTTTTAAAAGGACACAGTATATACTGAATATATTGAAAAATATATTGTAAAAGCTTACTAGCCAAATAAATGACAAGACATAGAAAATACAGTAGGGGCCCCTAATCACAAAATTACTGTGATTACCAGAATGATTGTATTCTTCAGTTTTTTTTTTTTGACACCAGAAATGAATACTCAAGTGTGCAAAACTAAAGAATATAAATTATTAGAGAGTGTAAGGTAAAGAACACTGAACTAGAAATTAGGACTCCTGAGGCTTAAATCTCTAAGTCTCCAGTTTAGTGCCTCACGATAATCATGAACTTTTCCTGAACCTCAAGCTTACTTAGTTATAAAGTGAGTGATTAAACCATATAGTCCTTTTTATTTCTAAAATTCTATGATTCAACTTCCTCCAATTAATGGCTTAAATCAAATGACTACAACCTAAATATCAACTAAGTATTTGACTAAACACAAACCAATGATAAAGTTTGTTGGACTACTATTTTCAGATGATCTTGAGTTTATTTGATAATATAGGGGAAAAATCTAAAAATACTTTCATATATAAATGTGTCTATTTGGTTGTTTTAGATTAAAAATTTTTCCTTGTTTCTTCATATATAATAGAAGAATCATGGCCTGAGTTGAATTTCAATAATTGCCTGAATCAAGTCTCTGAAAAAGTGATTATCAAATCTATCACACTTTCCTTCTTAACCCTTTAGTCCATTCTGAATTCAATTAGCATAGCCCATTAGGAAATTATACTAACAAACTCATGAGTTCATCTTCAGATGGCTCAGGAAACCTTACCCCTTTGCCAGCCGCTACCTGATACATGCTTGTCATTGGTCACAAGGTCAATTGAGGGATCGTGTATGGATATATCACTGCAAATTCATCATTAATATAAAAATAATTCACAAAGCATATCCAATCCACAATGGGCTAGTGGCATCATTTTTCTGTAGGAACACAGGACATCAAATTAAGTTTGATAATGTGTTATTAATCTGAAAATCTCAAAATCCTCCTCTTTAACTTCATACTCAGCTCAAATTTTAAATCCCTGCCACTACTTTTTGTGCCTTTTAGTGATAAATACCTCCTTAGCTTTGTTACTCTTTTGAGCAGAAATGGGAGGCATAAAATCTGAAATGCATGTGCTTCTGTTTCTTCCAAATTTGTAACCTGGGAGAAGGCACTCACCTTTTCAGTCGCCCCTGTGTTGTTGGGTTGGCAATCCAATACACAAAGACACTGCTGTTAGATAAATTCCTCTGACTGATCATGACACTAATATGCTCATCACATTTTCACAAGTACAATAACTTACCTAAAGCTGAATTTTTAAATAGGATATTCACATGTTCAAAAGTAATATATTTTACCGGCTTACTAGCCAAAGAAACAAACACATGATTTGACATTCACTCTAAATCTTCAAAAGTGATCTCTTTGAAATGCTCCCTCCTGAAAGTGATCTCTTATGTGAGTAAATATTGGAAATCAGAAGGCAATGTATTTACATGAAGCAGCTCCATAATACCCTAAATAGTATGGTAATGGGCAATCCACAGCACAAACCTCTACAGTGAAGGAACACACTCTGCAAGAAGCCAGGCTCTGGAAACTTGCAGAGCCCTCAGATGAACAGAAGATGACTTGGTGATTGGTTATCTGGGACATAGTTCAAATGAGTTTGGGTTCTCATTCCCACTTTGTCAGAAGAACGCCAAGAGACAAGCATATAAAAAAGGAAAGATCTCATTGTGCTTGAATATTACATTAACCTATGAGCACCAGTGCTCCCTTGGTCAGCTTTTTCAGGGCTTGCTGGAGTCTCAGCTCTGCTGACCTGGTAGGTCTGATTATGAATGATCAATGTGCCTATTTGCAATAAAACTCTTTGCACAGATCTGGACCCTCAGCCCTTATTCAGTCATGCAGATAATAACGGCAGTTCAAGGCACTTGCCCATAACTCCAAGCTTCATTAAACAAAGGGAATGTCACCAAAAGTCCCTTTAACTGTCTTTTTGCTGCTAGGCAGGGAAAAATTGGCCATTCTGAGAAAATGGAATTTACAGTGTTAATAAAACAAAGATTTGTATATCCCTGTGCTCTCTTTTGTACATCTTAAGCTTCTAGTGATAAAATCCACCACATTAGTGGGGAGCAGAGTGAGAAATGTGAACAAAGGATGCTGTGTACCTGAGGTCACATTCTGCTTCAGAGGAAATATTTCAATGGAATTTTCAGGTCTGTGACTGGGAATGGGATGTTGCCACTCCTCTTCATTCATTACAGACACAACTAGTGTTAGGCTGGTGTTTCAAAGGTTTGGAGGTGGGGGAAGAATGGTGGGGGAGGCTCCAGAGGAGTGCAGTGTGGACTTGAAAAGAGGGTCCCTCTGTGGTACATAGAGGTAAGATGAAGTCTGTCTACTTTCTGGTCTCTGGAAGGGTGTAAAGTTTTGGCTACCCATTTTCTCAGGCCAAACATGTTAACAAGTCACTGTTGTTTGGGAGAAGTGTCAACTACAAAACTTCTAATAAGGGATGGCCATCTAAGACACAGTCACCTGTGCAACACCTTCTTCCTCATGTTCCTCACGTGAATTCACAGTCCGCCATACACCTTTGTCATCAATCCTGCATCACCCTAACGCATATGTTAGTCTCCCTACCTGTTCAGAATACCCAGTCACCTTTTTTCATATTCTTCTCCTTAACTTAAAGCTAGGCTTTCAGGACATAGTTTATTTTTTTCTTTCTGCCTGAATAACCTGCTATGATTTAAAACTCACAGGGAAATGCAGTTTTGAATGTGAAAACAACCACAGTCAAAGTTTAGGTTCCTTCAAAATCAACAAAATGGCTATTTCTGGATAATAGTTGATACCTGCACTTCAACTCTTAGGCAATACCAATTCGAGAAACATGTAAACAAGGGAACCCTTGTGCACTGTTGGTGGGAATGTAAATTGGTACAGCCACTATGAAAAAGAGTATGGAGATTCCTTTAAAAATTAAAAATAGAGTCACCATACAATCTGGCAGTTCCACTTCTGGGTATTTTTCCAAAGAAAACAAGAACATTAACTCAAAAAGTTATATGCACCCCCATGTTCACTGCAGCATTATTTACAAGAGTGAAGATGCAGAAGCAATCTAAGTGTATATCAAATGATGAATGAATAAAGAAAACGTAGTATCTATATACAATGGTATATTATTCAGCCATTAAAAAGAATGAAATCTTACCATTTGCAACAACATGGATGGACCTTGAGGACATTATGCTAAATGAAATAAGTCAGACAAAGAAAGACAAATATCATATGATCTCATTTATATATGAAATCCTACACACACACAAGAAAGATACAGAGAACAGATTAATGGTTGCCAAAGGTTGGGGGGGTATTGGGTGGGCAAAATGAGTATACCTCAGACCTTATGTCTACTTTTTATGAGTCAAAGCAGGAACAAATATTTTCAAAAGATTGAGAACAAAAATCTGTCTGTGGTCTGAGGTATATGTATATGGCCATGTAGAACATAGTAAGATTAGTTGTTTCATGGTAATTCACTACTAAATGCTAAGCAAATGGACTCCAGGTTTTCTTGCCCAGTCAAAAGTTGACTGGTGAGCAACTTGCACACAGCAGTGGTCTGCAGAGCAGCCCTCTTTGCAAGCAAACAGCTTTCCCCTTTGAGTCCCTTTCAGACTTTTAGAACTGTATGAATATCTGCTCATGCAAAGCCCAGGACTTATTTATGTCTCCAAGTCACCCTGCAATAATTTTGTATGGGAAAGAAAATGTGGGAAAGGTCCAAAACAAAGGGGAGAAGGGATGGATGTGGTAATTTAAATGGTAATGAAATAAAAAGCATGGAGAAATATTATTCCCAAAATGCCCTCCTGAAAAAGAAGTCACACAAAGAATAACTGAAAGACCCAAATATGACTGGCTCAAAGGAAATACTAAGGGAAGAGATTAGAGTTACATTCAAACATTTGAAGGTCATTTACAGATGGGGGATGTAGATTTACCCTGTGTTTATCTAAAGGTCAGAAATGGGATTAAATGGGTGAAAGTTGTCAAGTAGGAGATTTTGTCTCAACCTAAAAAAAGAACTTTGAATCACTAAAACTCCCAAACTGTGGCTTGCTCAGGAGGTGATGTACACCCGATGACCATCTATGAGAGATGCTTCAGGAGAAGGTGTTACTGAAATGGGTGAGAGATTATTCTTAGATGATTTTTTTAAATACTTCAGACTTTAAGAATTCTGTAACTCTATGATGAGTTGGGAGCTAAGAAAGTTTGTGAAGTGAGTAAACAAATAAAAAGCTTAACATGCCTTTATTTACTCCTCTGTCATCTTCAAGGCAGACTCGAGTCCTGATTGGTATTTTCAGTAGGGCTTACATATGTGTCTCTTAACTAGTAATATGATGTGAACTTTAATTTCATGAACTTTAATTAACCTTGTTTAAAGAAACTTGAAGAAAAGTCAAGAAATGACAGAGTACTATTCTATAAAGTGATTTCATCTGTGAACACTCTATGGCATTAAGATGTCAAGGTATAAGTTACATATTTTCTTGGCTGTTTGGAAAAGTTTGATCTTCTCAATTCAGTTTCAGTAAGAGTAGCCCATTGTTCTAATTTTAAAGCTCAGGGATAAGATATTTATCTTCCTCTTTCCTCCCACAGTCTTCCAAGGCCTGAAAAGCTTCTGCCCGATATCATCTATTCAAACTGAAAGACTGAGCAATTCAAAGCTCCCACTTAGGGCCTTGTGCTTTGGTCCAGCTGTATAATCCTCTTGTGGCTTCTGTGATTCAATCTGTTCTGATACACCTCCCACCAGCTGGAATACGTCTTTAGCATTAGAGTTTCTTTTCCATTATTTTTAATCCAGGCAGTTTACAGTTTGTTCTGTTTTGTTTTGAACCCTGTATTATTAGGTCTTTGGCCTACTGGGATTTATTTCAGTATATTTCTACTAGATTATAAATGCTTGTAGATGGAATTGTTCATAATGGTAGGTAGGAGCCATTCACATTTTAGTCTTTTTGTATTTTCCGTAGCATTTAGCACAATGCCTTGCACACAATAGGTATTCAGCCAAGGTATGTGAAATTCAATTATTCTTTATTTTTCCCGCCTAAGAAAGTATTGCCTAAAAAAGTAAAACAATGCTGAAATGATGACATTTGTAAAATATCATGCACAAAAATAATCTTTTGGTACTTTTCATTCATTTCAACAGTAATTGACCAATTTACTATTGACATCTACTAAGAAATTTTAAGTACCTGATCATCTACCATTCAAAACCAACAACTTTAGTTTTCCAGAATGAAAGAAGGAAAAAAGCCTGACTGAAGAGAGTAAAATCAGCTTTTGAGCAACTTCATGATTTCCCTACATAAACACTGTATTATTGACTTACTAAATATTTTCAACAGAAAGAAATCTTGGCAACTAACAAGTCCAACTTCCTGAAGTGAAAGATAGATTATTATATATTAAGGACTACTATATGTTAAGGAAATGACTTGTTTTGTTTTTAAACAAGAAAACCAAACTCTTGGCTAGATTTTTAAAAAGCAAAGATAGGGCAATGTTTTAGGGATGGCAGAAAAGGTATAAAGGGGCAGAAGCTTTCTTCCCTTTCTTGGAAAGTCCAGTAGATGTTGACAGTCCCTACTGGCATAGCCTGAATTTCTGCTGCGGTGGAATTCAATCAGTGGGTAACAGATAATAATGATGTATGGAAGACACTTACTACTTCTCTTGTTTCCATCTAGAAGAGGACATTTTCACTCTATTCCCCAGGGAGCAAACCATGGAAGAAGTATTCAAGCTCTCCTTCAACTCACTCCTCTATGGGAAGAGTGATTGATCTAATTGATAAATTTGGGAGAAGTAATTGAGTCCATTTGGCTCAGCATCTTCTGCGTCCATCTCTTTCAGAGCCTATTTGACTGCAGGATGCAAGCTTCTGGGCCTCTTCTCCCATGTGATAGCTTAGCAGCTCTAGACCTACCTTTGCAAGGGGAGCATATAGTTCTGAGAAGAGAAAGGTTAAAATCAGATGATATATTAGCAAGCCCTCTCTGGCCATAAATCTAAAGTAATATTCACTAATTCAGCTATTACGAATAAGAAGGATTTCTATGTGTCTGAATCCCATGTCCCATCTCTCAGTTGTTTCAAAATCTGCAAGAAGAAAGAGATGAACAGAATAGAAAAAATCTCAAATTTTAACCTCGTGCATTAAAGAATTATAATTATAGGCTATCCTTTGAAATTATAATGATTTTAAGACCAATACAAAAAATTAATAGGTAAATCAGCCTCCAAGTTTTCAACATTAAAATAATCTGTATTCTATTTTTATACTGTGTTCCTTTTAATAAAACAGAAAAATTTGAACTGTTATTGCTACACTTGGTAACCATTTCTTGTGAAGGAAATTCGTATTGGCCAGTACATTAAATATATAGAAAAATTTATAATTTGTGGCTGTGGACAGCAGAATAATTTCATCAGTTTATTTATGCTAGCCTTATAATGAACATTATTTCTCTCGGTATGGGAGACATTATTCCCAGGCACACCACATCTGAAACATAACCATATACTTAACCATCATATCAAATAGTATTTTGGGATGGTTTTCAAAATATTTTCACTCGTATTCTTTTATTCAACCCTTTCAACAGCACCATGAATTGAGAAAGGCAAGTAGTTTATCTATATTTTAACACTGAAAAAATTCACAGAGATTATGTGACTTCTTAAATTTTCTCTACCAGTAGCAAGCTGATACTAGTATCAAGTGTCCTGCCTCCTATTCCTACACAATTTTTGTATATTTATTATATTCTCATTATTGTACATACTAATAAGGGCAGCATTAATTGTAAGTGATTAAAACTGTATGATTTGTTCTTTGTTTGGCTGCCAAGAGCATATTAATTCAATGTAATTAAAAATATTTATTAAGTATCCAGCACATGGTTTAGCAAATAACAACAACGATGAAAACAATAATAATAATGATGGAAGGCTCTAAATGTGTTAGGATTGAAGAATGAATGGATAGATGGATGGATCAATGGATGGATAAATATGCAATTGAGGCAAAAAGAGAAGAATAAGATGTAACTCCTAAGGAGGACAAATGTAGTAATACACAAACAGTTAGAACTCATGACAATGTATGCTATAACAGAGACAGGTACATTGTGCTAGGAGAACAGATGACAGAACAAGTCATTGTGCCACGTTTTGAGATTATTCTACAACTGTTGTACCACAGACCCATTGAAATGTTCTTTATGTTGTAAACAAAAGAACTGGAGGTAATGGAGCATGAAAGGCCCATTGCCAGAATTTTTCAAAGAAAAATACCTTAGAATCCACAACAATCAACAAAGAATCTAGGAATTTGAAACCTCAAAGAACTGAAATGAAAAACCCAGCCCTACATGTTTTTATTAAAGCAGTGACATCCAGATGGGATGGAGGGCAGAAGGGAGATGCATAATGCCATGTACATGTATATTTTGTAGTAAAAGAAAGCATTGAACCAAAGCATTAACCAGACACATTTCTAACCTTGACATGAGTTGCTGATGAAATGGCCCTTAGGATAAACAGCACAATTGGCCTTATTTTGACCTAAGTCAGCAGGGGCTTTTAGCAACAGTTCAGTCATGTAAATGCCCTCTTGAACAAGAACAGAACACATTGTTCAAGTTGTTCAAACAGGGCTGGCAGGTCAGTAACTGACACAAGAGAACTTGGGCAGAGGGAGAACAGGAAGAGGATCTCTTTCAGGAGTGGTGAGTGCGAAGGGGATTTAACAGAATGAAAGGAAACTGTTCTGGGAAAAATAGTATCTGAATCCAAAATACTTTGGCACTTTAATCGAATATGCTGCTTAGGGAAAAGGCAGTCTGCACCCCAACACCTGCTGGACCTAATGGACTCTGAAATGTTGTTTCAGAATTAATCAAGTCATTTAAAATCATAGCTGCAGTCTCCATTCACTACTCCTGTGCATAAATGTGCTGATCCCGATACTAATCCATGTCGGGTGACTTGAGCAATATATCACCATAATTGCCATTTTAGGGCTGCAAATTGGAGCTAAAATAACCAGATGCAAAAGAGATGGCCGTATCATACTCTCAAGATGGATCTTCAAAGTTCAAGGAGAGTTCAAGCATGGAAGAGGCAATAGAAAGGGGTCAAGTGTAAGGGGATTGTTCATGTTCAAGAGGAATTAACTTTACAAATATATTGTTTCTGAGGTGGTAATTGTCCCATCTTACAGTTATTCATACCTCATTTACTCATTGCATTCTTCTCAAGCATTTAATGAAATGAATTTGATTTTGACAAAATATTCTATTTCAAAATTGCCATTAATTTTCAAGATTTTTTTATTCTCCTCTAAATTATCTGTTTTAAAGGGATAGAGACTAAATTTGGGAAATCTAATATTTCCCTAGCTAATCTTCTGGCAAGTCTCCACGTCAGTTTTAGATATTTCCTCTCTAGCTTAGTCAATTAAATCATTGAACTAAAAAAAGTCACCAGCATTTCCAACATTCCAAATTCAAAAAACCAGGAAAGAGTTCCGTCCCATTTGAGTAAGATGAAGGCAGTTTTCTAGTTTATCTGTCACAGTTTCTCACCTAGAGGACTGTAAAAGTGTGCAACTAACAGCTTACTGTATAGTTATTTGTTTGTATAAATATTGAGACAGATTTGGAAAGTTGGTAGCAAAAAACTCCTATGACTATTTCAGCATCAAAGTTGCTAGAAATGCCATTCATACATTAGCTTTGATCAAATCACCATTCCCTTGATATCTTTAGAAATCACCATAGAAAGGAAGCACAATATACTACCTCTATTTCAAAATCTAAACCTGTTAACATAGCACTAAGGATCTTCACAATCTGAAGCCTAAATCTAAACCTATCTGTTTAACACCTCTTCCTCACAAGCCCTTTCACTGCAGCTTCTGCCACAACACATGGCTCATTGTTATTCAAAGAACAAAGTTTGTTTAATCCTCCCCTCATTTTCAAATGCTCTTTTCTCTATAGGACATATTTATTTCCCCTTTGTCTCTAGCTGGTATGGTTATAGTTACTCTTTAATACCCAGCTGAAATGTCATCATCTTTGTCTCACTAGCCATCCCGATAAAGGGCAGATAGTTCTTTTTTTGTTTCTTTTCTTTTTTTTTGATTTCCTGTAGTGAAGAATGCAAGCCTCCACTGCAATTACTTATCACAACATATTATACATATTATAGATATTGTCTTTGTGTCTATCACCTTCAATTACATTATGAGATAATAAAGTAAATAGACTAATTTCATAATTGTTTAAATAATATACTAAATGTAGGTAAAATCCATTTGTAAAATTATAAAGCAATGTTAAAATTGGAGTTGTCTTGCTATTATTATTTCTCACAGTAAGTAATGTATCACAATGTATCATACATATTTCTTTGGGACTAATCTAGCAACCGTCAGGATAGAGTGGATAAAATATTTGAAGAAATAATGGTCAAAATTATTCAAAATTTGATGAAAATTATAAATCTTCCATTCTAAGAGATTTAAATTAAACACAAGCAGAATAAACACAAATAAAACATCAAGGCATATCATAATTAAATTGCTGAAAACTAAGAGACAATTATAAATATAGCCAGTGAAAAAGGACACATTACATAAAACAGGGGAACAAAGATAAGAATAACTTCAAATGTCAAAAACAAGGTAAGCCAAAAGACAATTCAATGACATTTTTAAAGTTCTGAAAGAAAAAAATAGTAAAATTAGAATTCTATATCTGGGAATAGCATCTTCAAAAAAGAGGATAAAAAATAAAGCTATGAGGATATATTGTACAACACAGGGAATATAGCCAATATTTTATAATAGTTATCAATGGAGTATAACCTTTAAAAATTGTGAATCACTATGTTATACGCCTGTAACTTATATAATAGTGTACATCAAATATACTTCAATTAAATAAATAAGTAAATAAATAAGTAAATAACATTTTTTAAAAGGCAAAAGTAGTATATTTTAGGGAAAACCAAACCTCAGATAATTTTTTGTATCAGACTTCCATTAAAGAAATGTTAAAGTAATTCTTCAGGCTAAAGAAAGATAAAAACACATGGCAAGTTCAACATACACAAGAAATCTATGCATGCCAATATCATAAATATGTGGTAAATCTAACAAATATTTTAGTCATTTTTGAGGTTTCTTTAAGAAATAAGAAAATATTTTAAAATAATAGTAATAGTATTTTGAGGTATATAATATGGGAAAAATTATCACAACAATGTAACAATGGATTGAAGCATGAAATGGAAGTATATAGCTCCAAAATTATTACAGTATGCATAAAATGATATAATATTTTTGAAAATAGATTATAAGGTAAATAATGCACAAACTAAGTGAAATAAAACATAGGTTGCTAATACAAAAATGTATCTAAAAACAAACACTACAAAATATTCAATTAAACAAATTCAAATGGAAACAGAAAAAGAAGAAAGAGGAAAAGAGAATACAAAGACAAAAAGAAAACAAATAGGATAATGGTAAAACTAACCTCAACCATGTTAATAATCATGCTACATATAAACTGTCTAAAATTTCCAGTAAAAAAGCAAAGATTTTTCAAACTGAACAAAAAATCATGACTGAATCATAGACTATTCACCAAAAAGTGAACTTACAATATAAAGACACAGATTAAAAGTAAAAGAATGGAAGAACAAAAAACATGCACACACTAAAAGAAAACTGAAGCAGCTATAGCAGAATCAGGAAAAGTACACTTCAGGAGAAGGATATAACAGAAAATAAAATAGACTTTTCCAAGTGACAAGTGTCAATTAGCTAAGAAAAAAGAGCAATATTTAATGTGTAAACTCTAAATAATAGTACTTCAAAATACTTAAAGCAAAAGTTGAAAGAACTAAAAAGAAAAAGAGACAAATCCAAAAAGACAGTTGGAGATTTCAACACTTCAACAAATCAATAGAATACAAAGACACAAAAAATGAGGACAGACAAAACTTGAATGGCAAAATTAACCTACCTGACATAACTGACATTATAGAACTCATTCCAACAAAGCAAGCTTAAATAAACTTAAAAGGATTAACATTATATAGAGCTTATATTCTGATCATAATGGTATTAAACTAGAAATCAATTTAAAAATATCTGGAAATGCCCAAATAGTTAGAAATTAAACAACACTCTTCTGAAGAACACATAGATCAAGT
The DNA here is from genome assembly GCF_048773025.1 of Camelus bactrianus. Classification (NCBI taxonomy): domain Eukaryota; kingdom Metazoa; phylum Chordata; class Mammalia; order Artiodactyla; family Camelidae; genus Camelus; species Camelus bactrianus. Next base: position 89,369,558 of record NC_133540.1, on the reverse strand, counting down.
GAAAACACAAAAAGTGAAATTAAAAACTATTTGACCTCATAGAAAAAAATATACAACACATCAAAATTTGTGGGATGTAATGAAAGCTGAGCTTAAAGGAAATTTATTGGTTTGATTTAAATATTCATGTTGAAAAAGAAGAGCCTAAAATAAGTGATATGAAGTTCCACTTTATGAAGCTAAAATCAAATAGAATATTAAGTATAAAAATGTAAAATAAAAGAAATAATACTGATATGCTAAATCAGTTAACATATAACTAAAAATAGAGACAAACAATAAAAAAAAAAAGCTAGTTCTCCAAAAAAAATGGAAAAACCTCTAACTAGACTAATCAAGGAAAAAAGAAGAGAGAAAGAGCAAACAAGTAAATTCAACAATTTATGTGAAAAGAACAAACTACTTGAAAGACAGAAATTACCAACAGTGCACAAAACAGCCCTAGATGTAGTAAGGTAATTAAATTTGTAAACAAAAATTTTCTCACAAAGAAAAGCAAAACCACAAGCCCAAATAGCTTTCTAGCTGAAATTTAGCAAACGGTTAAGGAAGGAATCATTCTAATGCTACAGAAAATATTTTAGAACATAAAGAGGAGGGAACACTACCAAACTCACTTTAAATGGCAAGCATTACCTTGATACCAAACCAAAGACATTACAAAAATAAGACAACTCAGAGACCAGTAACTCTCATGAACACAGATGCAAAAAGAAAAAAATCATAGTATTAACAAATGAAATCCAGCAACATTGTAAAAGTTAATGCATAATGACCATGTAGGGTATACCCAAAGAATGTATGGTTGGTTTAACATTTGAAAATTAATCAATTTACTTAATCAAACTAGGGTATTAAGGAGAAAAATAATAGTCATCTCAATAGATACAGAAAGTTCATTTGACAAAATTGTATACACAATCATGTTAAAAATTATCAACAAATTGGAAATAAAAGAACCTTCTTCAACCTGATAAAGGATACCTATGAAAAAAAAAGCCTGTAAGTAATATCATAATGGAGAAAGCTTGAACACTTTCTCCCTAAAATAGGAAGCAAAGCAAGAATATCCTCTCACTACTCCTACTTAATAATTCCCCTACTCTACCCAGTGCAATGACATAAGAAAACAAAATAAAACAACACAAAAGCATGCAGAGTGGAAAGGAAGAAGTAAAACTGTCTGTACATAGACAACCCTACAGAATCTAAAAAAAAAAAAAAAATAGAACTAATACATGATTTTAACAGCCACAATATAGAATGTCTGTATACAAAAATCATCTGTATATCTAAATACTTGGAGCAAACCACTGGAAAATATAACTTTTAAAATTCTACTTATAATAGCATTAAAATATGAATTACTTAATGATAAATTTAACAAAATATATGAATTACTTGTAGAGTGACAACAACAAAAAATATTGCTGAAAGAAATTAATGAAAAATTAAAGAAAAATTTTAAAGGTGGTTTCATATACTATGATCATGGATTGAAGATTCAATATTTAAGATTCAATATTTAAGATGATTTAGACATTTGACAGAATCCCAGATAAAAATCCCATCATGCCTATTTTGTGGACATTTACAAATTTATTCTAAAAATTATAAAAACACAAAGAACCTAGAACACTAAACACGACTTTGAAAAAGAACAAAGGTGAAAGATATACACTACCTTATTTCAAGATTCACTGTAAAGCTATCAAGAATTAATACAGTGATACTGACAAAATGTACAATGGAATAGAATAGTTAGCTTGGAAAAAGAACCACACCTGAATTAATTTTCAAGCCCAGTGTCTAAGTACTTTGATGGAAAGGGACAGTTCATTCAACAAATACTGTTGGAACAGCTTACTATCAAAAGGTTTAAAAGTGAACCTCATCTACTCTGCCACACAAATTTTAACCTAAAATGTATTTTAAACTTAAACATAAAAGTTAATGGAATAAAACTTCAAAACAAAACATAGGAGAAAATCTCCATGACCTTTATGGTCAGATTTTCTTAGAACATAAAGCATTATTGAAGAAAAACTTGATAAACTGGACTTCATCAATATTAAAACTTTTGGCATTAAAAGTTTTCCAAAATATAAAAAAGAATCCTTACAACACAATACTAGGGAAATGAATTATCCAATTTTTTAAAGGGGCAAAAAATTGACAAGACATTTAATAAAGTAAATATATGAATGACTAATAAGGACATGAAAAGATGCTCAACAGAACTTATGCTTCTGGCCAAGATGGAGTTTCAGAAAAAAAGATTTTTCCTCCTGCCTGAAAAACTAAAATACTGGATAAGTATGTGAAACAATGGTTCTCAAGACATTGGAAATCAAGCAATGAGAGATCAGCTAACCTAACAAGATTACTCCTACGATGGCTTCAACATACCACTTGGAGAAAATGTCCAGGCCATGGTGTATAACAGGAGAAATTAGATGGAATGCAAAAGTCTCCCTGAGTTGAAGAAAATGTTGTAAGTCTGTGACAGTCAAGACAGCCAGACTTTGTAGGACACAGTACCAAAGAGAAGAGAACTGAGAAGACAGAGAATTCTAGAGATCTGAAGAAGGTCTTCTCTGAGTATTCAGGATTTATGAGAAGAAACTACTAAAAACTGGAGAGAAGACATCAAGAAGCATTAGAAAAGACACTGCCCAGAGCACACCCAGAGCCAGACTTGTTTGTTCTTATCAGACAGATTGTAAAGGCTCACACTTCATGGAGATTTGGTAGAGCGTTCAGAAGTGTTTTCCCGCAGTACTGGGGTAAATTAGCCATTGATTAAATAGTGTTATGGTCGTGTTTAACAAAGCTTAAAAGCAAGAACTGAAAGAATCAAGCTGTTTCCAAGTACCACAACATAAATACATAAATATTTAGAAATATTTACAGGATTGCAAAACTTCCAGGATCCAACAAGTTAAAATTTACAATGTCTGGTATCAAATTAAAAATTAAAAGGCATACAAATAAATGATCACAATGAGAAAAGTCAATAAAGTCAATGCAAAACAAATATGACACAGATGATAGCATATACAAGTATATTAAAGTTATTCTAACTGTATTCAATATGTTCAAGAAGCTAGAGAAAAAACTGACATTTAAGCAGAGATATGAACAATATATTCTTTAAAAGGACCAAATTGTATTTCTAGAGTTGAAAGCAAGGTCTTAAATGAAAATACAATTGATGGGATTAACAGGGTAGATATTGCCAGAGAAGAGAATAGTGAGCTTTAAGACATAGTTAAGAAAAAAAAAAAAAAGTTATCCAAAAGTACTAGTACTAAACATTACTTGCACTAAACATGAAGTAAATCATAACACTTGAAGACAGACTGAGATAAGCTAAAAATTATACTATGAACACCAAAGCAACTACGAAAATAACACATCAAAAAATTATAAGTAACAATAAAACAAAGGTGATAAAATTAAATCATTGAAAAAAATCTCTATTAATGCAAAAGAAAGCAGACGAGAAGGGAAAAGGGAACAAATAACAAACAAAAAAGCAAGATAGCAGAACTAAACCTAAACATACCAATGTAAATGACCTAGGACCTAAATGTCCCAAAAGCAAAGATTAGCAGATTAGATAGAAAAAGATCCAACAAAATGCTTCCCACAAGAAACACTGTTTATATATAAAGACACACTAGATTAAAGGTAAAAAGATGAGAAAAAATATACCAGGATAACACTAATCAAAGGCACACTGAAGTGGCTCCATTAATATTAAAGTAAATTTCTGAGTAAACAATATCACTAGGGATAAAACGGATCACTCTACAAGGATAAAGAAGTCAATTCACCAAAGGACATACCAATTCTAACCATTTATTAACCTAATAACAGAGTTTCAAACACAGAAACTGACAGAACTGGAAGGAAAATAGATAAATCTACACTTAGGAGGAGATTTCAACTCTCCTCTCCCAATAATTGATAGAACAAGTAGACAGAAAATCATTAAAGACATAAAAGACAAACAACACTAACAACAAAATTGGTATACTTGGCATTAATAAAGAATTCCACCAACAATAGCAGAATATGCATTCTTTTCAAGTGCACATGATCATTTACCAAGACAGAACTGTATTCTGGGTCATAAAACAAGTCTAATAAATTTAAAGGATTTCAAGTCTTATAAGGTATACGGACTATCTGACCACAAACAGATTAAACTGGAAATGTATAAAAGTATCTGAAGAACTCTCAAATAACAAACTTCATGGGTCAAAGAAGAAGTCAAAAGAGAAATTATAAAGTATTTTGAATTGAATGAGAATGAAAAATACAACATATCAAAATCTATGGGATGTTTTTAAGGCAGTACTTGGAGGGAAATATATAGCACTAAATGTCTCTATTAAAATAGGTCTTAAATCAATAACCCCACGTTCCTTAGAAAAGGAAAAACAATTAAACCCAAAGTAATTAAAAGAAATAAAATAATAAAAATCAGAGCAAATATGAATTGAATAGAAAACAGAAAATCAATTGAAAAAATCAATGCTTTTCAAAGTGCTTCTTTAGGAAGACCAATAAAATTAATAAATCTCTAACAAGACTAACGGGGAACAAAAAAAGAGATAACACAGATAGCTAATGCCAGGAATAACAGAGGCAACTTCACTACAGATTCTGCACATATTAAAAGGACAATAAGGGAACAGTAAACAACTTTATTCTAGTGGATTTGACACCTTAGATTAAAAAAAGATGCTCAATATCATTAATCAGTAGGGAAATGCAAAGCAAAACAAACATATGATACCACTCGACATCATTTTGAATGCTAAAATTAAAGAGATTAACCTTTTCAAAGGTTGGTGAGGAAGCAAAGCAATTGGAATTTTCATTTACTGTTAATGGGAATGTACAATAGTAACCACTTTGGAAAACTTGTTTGCAGTTTTTAAAAGGTTAAACATATACCTGACTCATAACCTAGCCATTCTGCTCCTATGTATTTACCAAAATGAAAGCACATGTCTATTCAAAAATTTAAACACAAATGTTCATAGCAATTTTATTTGTATAACTAAAAAGTAGAAACAGTCCAGATGCCAATCAACAGGTGAATGGAATGTACATTGGTATATCCATACGGTGGAATGCTACTCAACAATAAAAAGCATGAACTACTATATACACAACATCCTTGATAAAAATTAAAATAATTGTGCTAAGTGAAAGATGACAAATAAGAGTACATAATATATGATCCTTCATATATAAAATTCTAGAATTTTCAAACTACTTATAATAACAGAAAATAGATGGAGGTTGGGAGGGGAAAAGAGGAATTTCAAAAGGGCACAATGAAACTCTTTGGATATGGATAGTGCATTATCTTGATTACATGACGGTTTCACAAATGTATACGTATCTTAAAACCTATCAAATTGTACACTTGCAATATGTACAACTTATTATACCAATTGTGACTTGGAAAAGTTGATTTAAAAGTACTCAACCTCTTTAATTATCAGAGAAATACGAATTAAAACCAGAATGAAGTTAGCACTGAACACTCACTAGAATGGCTAAATAAATATGATGATACCAAAAGTTGAGAGTTACGTTTTATTTGGCGGGAGGACTCAAGCCAGGAGGACAGCCTCTCAGATCACGCTGAGGGACTGCTCCGAAGGGGTAGGGGAGGAGCTAGGATAAATAGGAGCTTTACAACAAAGACCAGGTATTTGGAACAATAAAAGATTACTTGTTATCTAAAGAAAACCAGGCATCTCACGTTAAAAAATTTAGTGCTTTCAGGGTCTACCACTGAGCTATACCCTCCTTGCCAGGTCAGTTTCTTAACACCGCTATGCCTCAGTGTCTCCTGTAAAATGGGGATAAAAGTAGTTCCTATTCATTAGAACTCTGTGAGAATTAAATGAGATAAGGTATGTCGGCATTTAGAAAATGCCTGGAAGAGAGTAAGCACTCAGGAATGTTAGTCACGACTATTAGGTGCTTTACAGATGATGAAACCGAACGAAGCTCATAAAGATTTAATACCTTAGGTACATTATAACTTGGAGGAGGTATGGCACCACATTTAAGAACTCTGGAGCCACGCAGACCTCATTCACATTACTTTTCTGTCATTTATCATGTATCCAACCCTGAACAAATAATTTCTCTCAGCCTTCATTTCTCTATTTGTAAAATGGAGATGATAATTGGGAATAATATCCACTTCATGCTTATTATGAAGATTAAATGAGATCATGTGTTTAACGTGCCTGGTCCAAAGAACGCACTCAGAAAATAGGAGCCACTCTTACTGCCCAAAGTTACCCAACTGACAAGTGGTCGGACCAGGATTTAAATGCAATGGCCCTAGGGCAGGGAAGGAAATGGCTCAGTGGGGGAGTGTGTGTTTTGCGTGCCTGGGGTCCCGGGTTCAGTCCCTAGTGCCTCCATTTAAATAAATAAATAGATAGATAAACTTAGTTACCTGCCCCCTAGGGAAAAAAAAAGCAGTACATATATTAAAAAATGCAATGGCTCCGAATTTCAAGTGCTTGCCCTTTTTTAATAAACTCACTCACCAGCTCCTAGAATTCTGAAGAATTAGTAGATGCAACCAACACTTGGAAGGCTTTTTTCAAGTGCAATAAAATTAGTTAATTTTCCTCTTTAAAAAAAAAAAGAATTCAGTGCTTTTCTATGTATGGGAGGAAGCAAACATTTGGGCTCATTGAATTCATTCCTTTGACAAGCACTTAGCTATCTAGGGCCAGTATCCTGTCCTTTCTTATTCTGAGTCCCCTCAGGGTGCACCATTGTGAGTGGCTGCAGAGGCTGGGCTGCAGGCTTGTCTTCAATGAGGGGTGGCGGCAGCCGCTGATGACTTGATGGTTTCAGTATCCTTTGTTTACTGATACAGTTTGCAATATTTTTTGTTCACATGACCAAGAGAAAACTGAAAACTTCTACATGTCAAAGTTATCTAAATAAAATTTAAAGGAAAGTAACATTTAAGAACTATTCCAGCACATATGATGAGTAAAGGGTTAATGTATTACTTAGCTTTTACAAATTAACAAAAACATTCACAGAGAGGATGAAAGAGAATATTCTACTCATTCAAAAAAAAAATTCAAGTAGACAAAAAATATAAAAATGTTCAAACTCATTACTGATGAATGAAATAATTAGAACATCAAATTGACAATATTGTCTTTTCCAATTGGGTAATATTTGTCTCCTATCACAATGGAAAAAATTTTAAATAATAACATTAGTATTGGTAAGAGTGTACTAAATTTTATACTCTGCTGGTGGAAATATATAAAGACATATTCTTAAAAGATGGCAATTGAGCAACATGAACCACAAAATATAAATAATTTCATATTCTTCTAGCTCTTGCACAAAATTTTGTTTAGGGATATTCATTATCCTGTGTTTATACTAGTGAATACGTGGAAAAAACCTAGATATCCAAAAAAAGATTACAGTACACTAATACGATAAATACTTGCAGACCCAGAGAAGTTATGCTGCAGAAGAACATAAGTTCATGAAAATATTCAAATACTATAATGAATATTATATTCAGTATGATTCCAAATTTACAAAGATATATGCCTGGGGCAAAAAAATAAGCCTTGACGTATACCAAGATTTTACATAATTCTTTCTGTGTTAATATTTCACTTAAAGGTGACTGTTTTTTTCTTCTCACTTTTCCAACACTTCTGAAATTTTTTATACTGAAGAATTACTTTCATAATTAGAAATTACTTTTTCTGATTATAAAGTAGTTTTTCTCTTCCTTTTACTCAAAAGATTTCACCAAGCACCCTTCCTGGTCGCAGCCAGTGTGTGATGTCCCCTCTGTCTGCTTCCCCAGCACCCTGGGCAGGACACAAATCTATCTCCTCAAGTAGGCTGCGAGCACTGAGAGGGACAGGACTGTGTCCTGTGCAATGAAGCACCCCGTGAATGCTGAGAGCCTGAAACATCTGGCAGAAAAGGCAAAAGTCAATACAAGAAATGGAGAGAGGAGTTGGAAGAGAGCTGGGGTAGGAGAAGAGCATTTTCACCCCACCTCACCACCACAAGCACAGGTAAATGTAAACCTATATAATGTAGGTTTGCCTTCTTTTTCTCCTTCAAGATTTAGAAGAATAAAAGCCAGTTAGTTAATGTTTCCTAATCCCTTAGTTCAATTTACAACATTGGTACTCAGACCACACCTCTTACAGCCAATTGGACTCCAGTAGTTAACTGCCCCAATTCAATCCCTCAGGACTAAGAGGCAGTGAAGCACAATGATAAACAAGAAGAGCCCTGGGGTCAGACTTCCTTGGGGCAAACGCTGGCCCCACCTCTTAACTAGCTACATAACCTTGAACGAATTCTCTGTGCCCCGTTTCCCCTTGTAAAATAGGATGACTTTAAGATTAAATGAGTTGCTATATGTATTTAAAACAGCCTGTAATAAAGGGCTACATATGATGCTGGTAAAGTAAAATCATAAAGACTGTATTATCCAGGACATGTAGCAGATAGGCTTTTTGGTTAATATTTACCATAAACATGGCACCAGAATCAGTGAGTCTGTTGTCAGACATGTGTATGGTTGACTAACCTGTCCTGACAAAGTATTTATAATCATTCATTGGAAAAAAAATTCAGAAATTAATGAATCCAGATAGATTTTCAAGGCTTTCACAATTTTCACATAAGCACTAAAAAGTCATTCTTATTCCTGCTGTAACTTGTAATAGACACCAAATCTGAACAGCACAGAAAACTATAAAAGAGATGTTATTCTGATGAGAAACTTTTACAGTCAATATCTAATTATTCGTCATCAAAGTGCAGCTTCATCAAATTACAACTTTACTGTTCTTTTTAGTTCCATAGTTCCAACAAATGACAGTTTAAAATTGTAAACAAATAAAGACTTCTTTCCATTTCCTTGTTTCTATCATGCATTTGCAAACTTATAATTTCTAAATTAATTCAGCTATAAGGATCAAAGAGAGGTGACAGATTTCCGTGTCTGCTCTGATGCTTTCACTCACTCTCCTCTTTCTCTCTCTCTCTCTCTCTCTGTGTGTGTGTGTGTGTGTGTGTGTGTTTGTGTGTGTGTCTCACCAACAGTTCCTGTATGTCAACAGAGACATGGTGCTGAGAAGAAAGCTTGGTGTGGAGACTGGGTCAGAGGCACAAAATGACATGTTTATGACAAGGCACAAACTGTTGTTTTACCTCATCTGCAAGATTTTGTTTGTCTTTTTCAGCCTCAGTAGAGTCTATATTCCATATTAAATGCCAAACAAGCCCCCTATGACATTGTGGAAAATTCATTCTGTCTTAATAGTGGCAGAGTCAGTGGCTCAGAGCAGCCGAAATGGGCCAAGGGAGTGCCTGACAGCTGCAGCTGCAAAAGAGAGAGAGAAAGGGAGAGAGAGGGGAGGCACTTCCTTCCTCTAAGCGCAAAGCACCGCAAAGCGCCCTGGATGGCTCCTAAACACAACCGGCCCTTTTGGCAGAGCTTCTGCATATTGGGTGTGCAAAACAGTTGCCTGTAGGCTTGTTTAAAAGAATAGAAAGAAAAAATAAGTGAGAGAGAGGAGAAAAAAGACATTTAATTAAGCCATAGAGCTAAGGAAATAAGAGGTTTCCAATTCCACCTCTATTACTAAATCAAATTTAATTTAAAAATAAAAATTGTCAATTTCAATGTCAAATGAATTCATACTAGCCTGCTTTTTCTACTTTGAATCTACTATGCCTATGCATACTGGGTTTTATACCTTCTGAAGAAAATTTTAAGTTTAGAGGGAAGCTATCCCTGTATATAAACATATGTCAAAATAAGAATATGCAGGAAAGTGTCTAAGATTTCCAAAATACTGTCATTAATTGAAATATACTGGGCAGCCACCAGATACACAGAACTATTCTAGGAACAATGTAATAAGATTTGATATGTGTCTTCAAACAAACAAACAAAAAAACAAGCTTAAGGTTTAAATATTTCAGGTAAATCTACTTTTTCTTCCCTAAATTACCCAAATTATCACATCAACTGTTGACTTATATTTTTGATGACAACTCAACTTAAATTGTAAACACTTTTAATGAAGGTACCAGGAAATATCCCTTTGGAATAAAAGAGAAAAAAAATAAATGAATAAAAATAAAAAGCCTCTATCATTTTCTGCACCATCACCACCTCCAGCAGTTTCATAAGAAGAACAAAAATATTAGTATCAGTAAGTAACGATATTTAGGCATCGATGTCTTTCAAAAATTCTAAACATGTTATGAATATTAGCTAATTTATTTATCATGACAGAATGGACAAGGATTGTTTATTACAGACTCTCTGAAATTTCTAGTTACAGTTGAGAGCATTTTATTAAAAGGGTTGTCAAATAATTGCAACATCTTTGTAATGTCTTAGAAGAAATTAAGAGTCAACGTTATTGATATAAGTATTCCTAGCCATGTGTTCCTATTCTTTGCTTTTTAAGACATGGTGAGTTTAAGTAGAATTTCCCTGAATTTACCAATGCAACTTTCAGGCACATTTGGTCTCCTAGAGAGGAATCTATATTATACCTCTGTGAGGGATGTCTGCAGGGGTAGAAGAGAGGGCAAGAGGGTGACTTGAGATAATCATTGCTAAAATGTTTTATTTGCACATGATAATTTCTCCTTTCATAAATATCAGCAAATATGCTTTTCTCCCCTCTCCCTCTCCCTCTCTCTCAGGATATCAGGCAGATAAGAGTTATCAGTAAAGGTCATCCTCAATTTCTGTACAGAAATGATCTGTCTCCGGTATGTAATAAACATTTATCCATGCCTTTATTAGCTATATTGAAGCTGACAGTTCTGTTAAACCATTTTCTTTCATTTTGCTAGGTCATGACGGTTAATGCTGCTAAAAAATCTCATCACTGCTTTTGATCACTGTATTGTCTTCCCTGTATTATCAGAATTTTGTGAAGGTAAGCACTGGCTGGAATGACCTATTAAAGTTACAGCCCGTTGAGTCTCTGGTTTTTTTTTTTTTTTTTTCCTCTTTTCATCACAATAAAAAAGCAAAGGAGTGCAAAGAATAAATTTTCCTCAGAAGGTTATATTTAGTTGGGCAGTTGACATGTTCAGCCAACTCTCAATTATCCACAGCAAAAGGAAACCAAAGCATCAAATATAAATGAAAACCACACATACTCCAAAATCTTCATTTTGGCTACATCTTTCACCAGGGTATTCCCAGGATCTAAAAAGACAACTTCACATTTTACTCAAATCCCTTTCTTATCTCTAGGAGTCAGTTCTCAGGAAGTAGAAGACGAAGAAGAAGCAAAACCAAGAAGAACCCACCCATTGAAAAAACATCACAAGGCAAATGAGATATGCAACAGAAAAACATGGTGGAGGGTACAGTTTGCACCTGTGCTTTTCCATCCTTCCTTCATCCACGCCTCACTCACAGCAACTTTAAAGACATGCTTGCTTTTGACAAATGAAAAACAACAAAATATCCATGAAAATATCTTCCTTTGTTAATGGGTTAAAGATCGTATAAAACAGGCTGAATATAGGTTCATTGTCAGTTTCAAGGAAATACCGTTCAGATCAATTAAACAAACTGTCTAAAAATTCAAACATACGTCCTTTTAGTTAAACAAACATTTATTGAGTTCTTATTGCATGCCAGGCACTATGGGAAATTCTAGGAATACAAAAATGTGAATGGGTCACTTCTGCTCTCATGTAGCTCCTAAGGAAGAAGTCACAGAAATAGATATTTAAAATTGACACAGTGACATTAAAGCACAGAGAAGAAGCATCTTCCCCAGCCAGGGAGATCCTGGAAGATTTCTAAGGAAACACAGATTCCAAACCAAATCCTAAAGGGCCAGCACAGTTACGCAGGTGAAGAAGCAAGAGTTGGGGGAAGGGCACTTCAGGCAAAGGGAATAGCGTGAGCAAGGGCACAGGTGTGCGACAGTTGTGTGTATTCACAGAACCACTGGGATCTCCAAGTTGTCAGAGCACAGCAATCAAAATCATGGAGATGAGAAAGGCAAAGAAAAGGCAACTGATAAAACTAGAAAGCTAGGGAGAGTCCAAATCTTTGGGGACTGTGTCAGAAACTTACATTAGTTGTCCTTCCAACATCATTTATATGCAGTAAAGTAAGACCAACATAACCTTTAATTCCATCATTTGTTTGTTCTTTCTTTTAGCTATTCAACAATTTTTTTTAAGCATTTACCACATGCCAGGCACTGTTAGAGGCACCATGATAGAGTGGGGAACAAAACCAAGTCCTGAACTCATGGTGTGTTCATTCTGATGGGGAGAAAAAGACAAGAAACAAGTAATGACAAAAACAACAACAAATTACGTCAGGCCGTGATAACATATCGAAGCCTATTTAAGCTCTAGTCTCTAAAAATAAATAAAGGCTGAATAAAGAGAAGATTGTGAGGTGAGAGAATGGGGAGCACGGTGAGCTGTTTTATACAGAACAGTCAAGACAAGACATCCCTGAGAAGGTGATATCTGAGCAGAGACCTAAAGGAAATTCATTGGAGGGAATTGCTTTTAAAGGAGAGCTGATCACACAAGCAAAGATCCTGAGAGGAGAGCACGTTTCTTGGCAAGTAGAAGAGAAAGCAAAGGGCCCAGTTTGAAGCAGAGTGAACAAGAGAGAAGGTCGGGGAGGAGGGGTGCAGGGCAGTGAGATGCAGATTACTGCTGAGTACAGGGCTTTTCAAACTTTTTTGGAAATGATCTAAAATAATATATTTTACATAGTGACAAATATATGTGTTTTACAGATAGAGCCTGAAACAGAGATATTTTTAAAGTTTCAGGAAACTGTATTATGTGTGGTACACTGCTATTTTCAATTGTACTTCATTTTTTTAAAAAATTCTGGTCACAATCCATTAAATTTATCTTATAACCTATTAATAGGTCACAACCCACAGTAGGGAAAACACTGAAGCAGAGTCATACAGATTGTTCCTTAAAAAAAAAAAAAAAAGCACATGTTCTTTTAAAGGTGCCCAACACCGAGCCCAGTGCCAGACACGTAGGTATCCTAATATTGTTTGTTGAATGAATGGATAAATGAATGAATGAATATAATTAGAAGTTTATTTATAAGGCTCGAAGTCTGAAGGCTTCAAATTGGGCATTTCCATGCCAAAAAAAGTCTAACAACTGCATGCTCTTCAGATCATTGCTTGTCACCAGGTGCACCAGAATGTACGCAGAGTTTATTCATAGAAAATTAACGTCAGTCACTTCTCAAAGTGGACAAAGTGCTCTCAAAAAGGTCATTTACCGGAGGTAAAAGGAGAGTCCTCACAATTTACTTTTTCATTTTCTGAAACTCAAATTTTTTTGAATAAAAAAATACTTAAGATAAAATAATTTGGGAGTGGGTTCCTAATGATATTAATCGTTATTTTCATGGAAATTAATTCTTCTACCCTTACGTGACTTCCAACAGAGGATTAGAAAATCCTTAGATACAAGTGTGATCGTGCGCCAGAATTTCTGACTGGCTCTTTTGATTTTTCTTTTAAAGAATTGAATGTGAAGGGAACAATATTCCTCATGAAGTCAGCTATATGTATGTTTTCTAAAAGAACTGAATTAGAGTTCAGAAAATCTGATCTTTATTCTGTAGAATAATAACAATTGCTAAAATTGACACAGTGCCAGGCACTGTTCTAAGCATTTTACATACAAAACATTAATTCATTAAATCCAAACAACGGCCCTATGGGAGAAGTACGATTACTATCTCTACAACAGGAAACTGAGGCAGAGAGAGAGAAAACAATTGACCATATGCCATGCACTGCAACACCCTACACATACCAACTTACTTAATCTTCATAACAGCATTATTTTAAAAATAAAGTCACCAAGGCACAGGGATATATAACTTGCTCTCTGTCACAACTAGTAATTGGTGGAGCTGGGACCGAGTCCAGGGCAGTCAGCTCCAGAGTCCACGCCCCCAGAGAATATGCCACTCTGCCTCCTTTAGCTGTAACGTCTGTGCCAAGTTAGCCCTGTGAAATACGATGATGCCAAGTGAGATTTTAAGGAAAATGTGAGCTCCTCGGGAGAAACCAGCGGCCCAGCTGCACATATTCAGCATCAATCATTAGGTGACAATTTTAATATACTTACCACCAAGGACTTAGCAAATGTAACTTATAGAAATTTTATCTTATATTTTCCCCAACTGAATTCTCTACTAGAACCTTTAAATTATCTTGAGTCTAAATTAATTCAACTATTAATGTCTCTCTGCATCTGTTTTTTTTTCCCTTCCTTCTTACTTCCCTCAGACCCAAGTCTAGAACACTGTGTCTTTAAAAGTTAAAAATGCAAACATCACATGGAATAGTCTATGTGTCTATTTCACATCTCATTATTAAAACTGATAATTAAATATCTCTGAGTGTTCATAGATGTAGATATCTAGACACATGTCTATCTCAGCATTTATAGCTCTTCCTGAAAAGGACGAATTTCCCTTAAGCTCTTCTTCAGTTGTTTTTTGCTCATCCCATACTTTATACACATACGTACATACATACAAGGAAAGAGTAGGGTGTTACCCTTGATGGTCTGCTCCTTAACCTAAACTACACTCTTTGTCATCATGATAATGGTCACATTATTAGTCAGGAAGCTTTGTTCTCCATGGGGACTCAGCGTAAATATACCAGTAATAATAATTCATGTTTAAATGCTCTATCAACCTCACTTGGAGATGAAGGTTGGTAGGTAATGATAACTCTTTTCACTATCCTAAGTACAAATGCAAATGAACAGAAGTTTGTGGCACAGAATACCACAATGCCCTCTGACCTTCATGCATGAGGTCACAGGACTCCAGAACAAAAGATAAGATCCTTGTGGTCATGGGATTCTTAAAGGGACATCTCAAACCACAACCTGACATTTCTTAAGGAACTCAGCACTGGTTAAACTCTACTCTAGGGTGTGGTCAAAAGAAAGCTATCCTTTTATGAACAGGTAATAAAGCCTTCAAATTCCTAAAATAAATTCAGCAACTGAAAAAAAATAAGTAATTGAAATATCTACTTTCCCATGGTGATGTGGTATTTTAAGCCAGGCATTTTTTTTTTTTTTTTTTTTGTGAGAGCTTCCCACAGTTTGGATCAAAATGAATAAAAACAAAGGACCAAATCCTTAACAGCTCTACTAATATTTCTCGTTCTTTTTAAAAGTAGGTCTTGGAGACAACCCATGATAATCAAAAACTACATGGTGGTCAGGTCATCCTAATTTAACACTACACTCTGCTACATCCATAACCTTGGATAAGCCCCATTTCACAGTCTAAATCAGTTTTACAAAGAAGAAAATGTATTAATCTCTTTTTTTCCTTCTCTCCCTCAGAAATACTCTGGGGCTCACTGTAACAACTATCCTCCAAATGTTTGTTATAGTATGGTGTTATGGTATAAAAATATAACAAAGTCTTTCACGTGATAGAGACTAAAACAAACCCTCCTTCTATTACGTTCTGTACCACACTATGCTGAGATACAGCTGGGCTCAGGAGCCTGTTTTCAAATGATAATATCTTAAAGACTTCAGCAAGGTTAGCCTCTGCATTGACACCAGGCAAAATACAAGGGTAGGAATTACAAGAAAGAATAATCTGTCTCTTCTACTTAGGATCTTTCACATGACAGCTTCAGATCCTACCTGATATTGAGCAGAAATTTAAATGAGAAAGTTAAATCCACTGGAAAAAAAAAATGTATCCAGCCACAAAGTACAAAACAAACAGAACGGGGTATCACCATGTGGCAACTCCAATATATCCAGTCTCTATCGTTTAGTGGAGGTGTCATCCCTATTTTTCAGGCAGAGACAAATAGTCAATAAGAAGAAAAACTATTGATCTACCAACAGGTTTAAATACAGTCTTGAAATAAATTCTGTACAAAACCCAGAAGCCTTCCTCTGTGTAACAGTTAAATTACTGACTCCCATGCAAAACAAAAATCCTGCCCTTAGGCCATTATCAGCATGATCCTTTATTTGAAGTCTTACAGGCTGTTCAAGGGACAACCCTGATGGTTTGGCCAAAGGGAAACAATACACGGAGTAGCTCAATACAGGCCAAGTAAAATGGAGCCTCCCAGTATGAGAATATTAAATTATTATGGCTGCAACAGGGGGCACAATTGTTAGTGGCCCCCTCCCACTTATGGCCTTGCTCCTCTCTTCCCTGCGGTGAGTGTTCATCGTCATACCTAATATTCAAATGCTTTGATAATAGTAAGATTGTCAAGATAATAGCAGGAAATGTTCAGGAGAAACTCAATTTCCAAAAGCCAGCTGTGTTCTCCTGATTGTTCTTCCTAAGAAGATGGCTTCAAAAAGCAAAAAATTTTCCCATTTAAAAATTAGAACAAAGCTCCTATTATATGTAAATACACGTGCACAGGATCTAAGTTTAGAAGTGCAAATGTACGTCAGCAACTCAAATACTACAAATGATCAAGAGGAAGGATGCTAATGAGAGAGAACCCCAAGGAAGCTTGCAGGGAAAGAAACAGGGCAGCAGAACAGGACGAATCTTTCTTAATCTAACATTCTGTTTGGGGCGGGGGAGTTTTTCCTCTATCCAAAGAGCTTTAAGTGGATGCATGAAGGAGACAAGGTCTTAAATCAGGGAATGCTCGCCCATGTGGGCATTATTGATGGCACCTAGTTAGAAGAAGCAGTTTGAGTTCCTTTATTTCCTTTCATTTGCAAGACATTCCAATCAATAGACCCAGTGAGGTGGGGTGTAATGTGGGTTTTTTCGGAAGAACACTAGTATTGTTAACATGTTCAATATCTGTACTTCTTAAGGTTGATTCAGAAAACCTTGCCCTTTTGTCCCAATAAAATAATGCTTTTAGGGAAATGCTACCCTTTTGCTTTCTTTTCTCAGTCAATGCTATTTGGTCTACAGCCATTTTAAATAAAAAGTTTCAATGGATTGAAAAAAAAAAGCAGCAGCTGGAGACTAAAGCCCTGCAGGTGGCTGCTGATAAATACAGTATTGTCACTTGCTGGCATGAGCCCTCTCTAAGTGTTCTGAATACAGGTCAAAAGGCTTAACAAATTCAGAAGTCAATTTTAAATTATAATCTACACGCAAGCAAATCCTCACCCATGCCACCCAAAAGGATTTCTTTTTCCCTTTCCAGTTACATAGGACTAGCAAGAATTTCATTCATCTTTTACACATAGACTTATATCAGTGTATTCATTTGTGTCACAGAAATGCATAGTTATTCTAGAGATTTTACAGCTTGAAACAATGGTGGCCATTTCTTTAAGGAGGAATAACCTTTTTTTTTTTTTTAACTCTCTCTCTATATATATATTTGCAAAGAATATCTTTTAAGTACACTTTTTCTCTTTGGGGCTAGGGGGTTGTTTTAAACCATTTGGGAAGAAAAGCAATACAGAAAGAGAAAGAATTGCTTGGTTCCATTTTGACATCGTTTGGGACCAGCAGGCACTCCTCCTCGATTCATCTCATTTGGCCACATTTGCTCTATGGCTCTTTGTCCTCTAGCACTTATGTTTCTCATTTTCACAGAATTAATTAGTAATTGCCTGTGTATTTTTTCAGAAGTATTCTTTTCCATATATATTTGCCCTATCTCCATACTTAAGTTTTAGATTTCCCAGAGTCAAGGATAAGGTAGTTCTTTTATTAACTTTTGGCATTTCCCCAAAGCAAGCTTTTCTCTGCTCAACGTGAATGTTTAATAAAATAATCAATAGTTTATAAAGAAGAAACAAGATCTGAGAAGGCTATAGAACAACTTCTTAACAGTGGTCATTGGTTTTTTTCTTTTTCTTTTTTTTTTGCCAAAATGTAGTCAGAGGAGGACAGCTATGTTATATAACTCTAAACTATTTAGGTTTTTAATGATGGATATGTGTTCTTTTATCATAAAATCATAATAAAATAATTTTTAAAGAAAAAAGAAGGAAGACCTGGAGAAGCACATTAGTCCCCACTGTGAATGACCTAATTCAAATACACTATCACTTTATTCATCAATAGCACAAGTGAAATGCAGAGATGGGGATGAAAAAGAGTTATGGATCTTGCTGCAATGTGAGAAATAAGGAGAGTGTATCTGGACCTTGACCTAGCCTATGCAAGTGGAGAAAATAAATGGTATTTCTTAAAAGGAAATGGAATGCCACCTCACCATCTTCTGTCTGCTAATATTAACATTCATTCATTCCACAACATTTTTTGAACATCTACTCTATGCCAGGCATTTTTCTAGGCACTGAAGATACACCAGTGAATAAAACAAGTAAAATGCCACTGTCATTACTGAATGACATTCTATTTAAGGTAAATAGACACTAAACAGGAAAATATTGAATTGGTGATATCGTGGTAAGTACCTTGGGAAAAAACAGAGAAGGGAAATTGGGACTGCAGTGGGTGGTAAGGATGGCTGCAGCTTCATAGACGAGGCAGACGTAGAGGGAGGTGACATCAGGGAAGTAGGAAGGTCTGGAACACATAGGGTCTCGTGTCCCCTATATGTTAATAAGTGTGGGGTTGTTTTTTTTTTTTTTTTTTTTTTTTAGTAATAAAAAAATTCACTGGATGCGTTTAGGCAGCAAGTAATATAATCTTATTTCCACTTGAGAAAAATAATTTTGTTGCATGAAAGAAATGGTACAAGAGTAGAGACAGGAAGAAATCCAGGTCAGAAATATAAGTCTGAGAGACAATATATTTTAAAATGTTTTTAAAATCATGGGACTGCCTGAGACTACCTCAAGAAAAAGGATATAATGAGTGGAAAGGAGGGCTGAGGACAGAACTTGACTGTTTCAAGTCTGGAAGAGGAAGCAGATAGGATTTGTCGGACACTCTGGCTCTTAAGTCAATGACCCTAAAACCTCAGGTAGCAGAAGCCTCCATACCTGGATGCTACCTGTGAGTTACACAGAGCCATCCTTCCTCATCTTCCTGGAGCTGGTGTGAAAATGGCAAGGATAATACTTTTCCATTGTGAGTATCTGCAATGAAGAGACACCATGGACAGGGAATACATGTTTGGGTTTCTTGACCTAAAAGAGTCTGGTGATTCAGGGTGAAAGGCTAGAGCAGATGTTCCATTTGATGAAGATGGACTCCAAGGCCTCAGAGAGACAAGCTGGTGAGAGATAGGAGACAGAACAGGGGAATAATTAAGATGGGAAGAAAAGAGGAAAGAGAGGGAAGGATAAAAAGGAAAACCAGCACTAATTCAAGAAAAGAGCATGGCATAAGAGCAATGAGATGTCACAAGGTGTACAGTAGATGATTTTTGGTGGCATACTGATTCTGAAAAATATTTATGTACTGTGTATTTATTTTACAGTTATCTTTTGGCAATTAAATTGGTTATTTTTGTTTTGCACTTCCAGGAGTGAGATAACGTTTCCTATTTTTAAAAATTTATTCAAGGAAGAAATTAAAAAATCAGCTTAAGGGAAAAATATATTTAGTTCTTAATCTCCAGAATCCTCAAGTTCCTTATCAATTCAATGGGATAAAACCTGCCTTGCAGGGTTGCTATGATGACTAGCAATAGGGGTCAGAGAGCACCCAGTACAATGCCTAGCAGGTTCTCGGTAATAGCTAACAAATATTATTACTATTAATATTTTTAAGTATCTAACATGTGCCAAGTATAATAAAAATCATCTTTTTGATGGAAACATAGAAAACTCAAAAAAAAAAAAAAGGCAAAACAAATCTGGAGAAACAAATATATTACAAGATTAGCAGACAGAAAAGAGTGAGTTGGTCACTAATGATATTATATTACAGTCAAAACTGAAGTTAGAAAATAAAAGTTGATTAGAAGAAATTAGAGAGATAGAAATACAATTGGGAGTCAGGTACTACAGAGAACAAGGTAGTGGCTTGATTTTGAGATGGAGCTAAAGGATCCAAGATGAGGCTCTACTGATCAAGCTGCTAAGGAAACAAGAGAAGCAGGAGACCTTGACCTGGAGACCTCTGCTCTGCTGGGCTCTGAGAGATCCCTGAAACCACTTAAACCGGGTGGTGAAATGTTATGTATGCAAATATCAGAGCAAGCACTCTTCTAAATAGAGGGTCCATGTCTCCCACCAGATTCTCAAAGATTTGTGGCCTCAAATTTTTAAGTATTGCTGACTGAGCCAGATCAATTAGTCAACTGAAAACATCCAGAGGCTGCATCTCTACATAGGTGCTATTGGAATGGTATTGTACTTTCAATGTCTGGGGTGGACCGGGCAAGTGTTGAGCTGAACCCGTAATGGGCAAGTCACCGTCCCCTCATCATTATTTTCCAGGGTGGATTTGTATTATGCTGTGGCCAGACCTGCTACAGGCTCGACAGAGAAGCAGTTAGTATATGAAAACATTTAGCTGTAGCATGGCAAGATTTTCCTTAGATGACAATGACATTGATCTTGGAATGGTGACATTCTAAGCATTAGAGATGGCAGTGAGCATGTCCTGCTGAGTTCCTGCCTCCACCAGGTGGCCTTGACCACCAAACCCTGGGCATACCTCTGGAGAAAATGGGGAGACCAAGGGGACCCAATTTCAGACACTCATACACCTAATCTCATTGTTCCCTTTGCACTGCTTCTTTCCTGGTTCAATAATAAACTGAAATTACCAGCAACCTGAAACCAAATCTAAGTCATCTTCCTACCAGTCCACCCTTAGGGAACAGTCAGCCAGCCCCAGGCAGCCATTTGGAGATTGCACTCGACCTATTTTATCACAACTCAGTACTCCCATAAATATTTCATAAATGTCTATAATTCCAAAGACAAACCTAAAGTTTAGCACTTCAATTTAAAAGTTTATAGCATGTATTTCAATAGTTTCATCTTGAAAAAGATCTTTGTAAATTTCTCCAACCAGAAAGAAGCAAAAGAAAATGCGCCTCCCCCAAAAGAGGCCAAATTTAAGGGGAAAATGTAAATTCTAGCATACGTTTTTAAATATCTGTCTTTCCTAACTATGTCTAAACATTTATAAAATTTTCTCCCTACTGACTATTTTTCATTACATATTTTAAAGGTGGGGAAAAAATGTTTCCCATGGTTGAAAGGATGCCACAATGCAAGTTCTACTAGGAACTCACCAGAAGATACTAAGTAACAAATCTTTGAGAGCACTAAAAGAAATTACAAGATCAAATAATTAAAAATGGGTTCATCAAATAGATGAACAGATAAATAGACAATTCAACCAATAATAACTTCACATGTTGATTTTTCCAAATGGAGGCTCAGTCTCTCCAATGAAAATAAAGCTTTCTTGGCTAAAGTAAACAACAGTAATCAAAAACCCTACAAAACCATACTTGATTAAGATCAGGATGACTAGCGCTTGGAATTTTGGTCTCTTGATGAAGACCCTGACTTCAAGAACTAAGAGAAACAGAATCCAAACAGACGTCATTAGCATAGTTTTAGAACAATTTTAGCTTTGTATATGAATGTGAGCTTCTCACCTTAGAATATATATTTTTCTCTCAACGTGTTCAGTTCACAGCTAAGAACAAAACAGGAGGTCAAGTACAGTAGTGGATAAGAAAAGTATAAAGGAGTATATTTTGTGAAGACAAATCAAACAGACATTTAAAGTCACATACAGATCAAGTCTTCTTAGGGGAATACAAAATAGTGACATTTTCCATTAGCATATTCCCCCTCTCTGGGTGGAGCACTTAGGAACTCCTAGTACTTGGTAACTAACCTACGCTGAAATGTACATTGGAGGTGTGTCCTCCCCTGAAAGGCATCTCCTTTCTTTCTCTGAAGTTCCTCTTACACAGAGCTAAGGGGAGGCTCAGAGAGGTGCAGTGTGGGACAGAGAAAGGGAAAAAACCCTTTCTTCACACTCGTGCTGCTCTGAATGCGGACCATCTGTGCCCCCAGCTGGAGCGCCGGCAATGGTCTGGCACTTGAACCACACCATATTTACAGATCTAAACACAAATGGCTACTGCCTGATTGTTTCATGATTCATTAGTCAGACAAGCTCTCCTCTCCCGCCAGCACAGCTGTTACAGAGTAAACCTTTGTCACTTAATAGGCCTGATTATTACTTTCCATCAAAGGTATTGATCTGTGTCACCTCTACTTAAGGGAACGGGGGAGAAGAAAATGGGGGAATAAAATGTACCAGGAAAACATGAACATGAAGAAGAAAAGAAGGAGTGAAAGAGAGGGACATTAGGCAGGATCAGTGACACTGGCTCCCTCCCTTGTTCTCTCCTGCGTGACCTGAATATCTGGATTCGTGTCTTTGGCCGCAGTGACTGACTCTCTAGGAAAGACGAGCCATACCTCACATAGTGTGCAGCCAGGCCCCCAGACCACTGCAGTCACAGACCCTGACCACACAGATCATTGGTCAACGACGGGCACAGGGTGAAGTGAACCAGGAATCTGTATCAATTAATAAACCAAGCCAGTGTGCAGATCAAGTACAGGCTCTGGAGGAAATTTTTATAGCTCCTTTAATTATCTCCTTTGGTTTAACAAATAAAGTGAAGCTATAACCCTGGGCTGTTCTCTGACTGTGACGCACTGCGTTCGCCCAGGTTGAGAGGTGCCCGGGTCTGGCGGTCTGGCTGCCAGGCAGGCACTGCGGGGCAGCGCGCTGGCTGGGTACAGGAAACATCAGCTTGGCACCCTGGCCAGCACTCTGCTTCTCTCTCACCTCTTTTTACCACTTTCCTCAGTTCTCCTTTCTTAAAAAAAAAAAACTCAAAGGAATAAAAGTGAGAGGATTTCCTGGGAAGGGGAAGACAAAGAAAGGCTGTCAGAAATTACACCAACTCAGTAAAAACCAAAGTAAAGGTTGTCACCAACATTCCCACCAAAACAATTATTCGAGAGGCAAGAATTTTAGAAAGGAAGACCAAAGATCATCTATCTAATCTTCTGATTTGCCTGTACACAAAGGAAGCCCAGAGACGTTTAGAAGCTTCCTCCTGCTACACAGTTTTTTGGGTGGGACAGCTGAGTCTAACAGAAAAGTGCTCTGCTAACCAGTTCAGAGCTCTTTCCATTCCACCAACCAGCCCTCCAAGTACCAAAAATCTCAACTCAGGCAGAGATGGTTTTAACTAATACTGTACCTCCCACAGCTTTATAGAAGACAGGATCATAAAAGGATGAGACCTTTGATCAGAGCTTGTGGAATCAGCCTCAGTATAGTCACACTTTTGTAAAATATCCATATCATAGAAGAATAGTGTTTTACTCATATAGGACACATATGTGTATACATAAATATCACACACAAGTAACCCAACGCATGCAAGCTTACAAAATGGGCCTTGCTTTTACAACCATTCAACAGCTCCAACCTTCTGAGATTCCAGCGTAGGCTGGTTTCCTTCCCTTTGTCTCCATAACACTCATAGCGATTGTTACCCAAATCTAGTATATTAATGAGACCTTTGTTACCCCTTTGCCCCAGCTGCCAATTGCAGGCACACTGTCATTCCAGTTCACAAAAGGTCAACTGCCTTGCTAAGGACATACTGTTTATTTTATGGTGCTCCCCACAGGTGATGGATTGACAAGCTAGACGTTGGGACCCTCCATTGACGTGAGTGTCAATAGAAGCAAGAGACAAGGCTCACCCTGCCAACTCAGTCCATTCAGAATTAAAGAGGATGGTCAGAACCAGGCTTGCCTGAGTTCCTATCTCCAAAGGCACTGCTAATGAGTGCAGCATTGAGAAATACCTGAATGGGCCATGGCCCTGGGGAGCTGAACAAGCCTATTTCATACTTATTTTATTCTTAATAGGCCCTTGGCCAAGGGTACGATGTTAATGGCTTGAGATCACTTCTGACTCAGCCCAGATTTTAATCAGCAAACTGGCAATGAAAGACCCCTTGTCCCGTTTCCATGTCTGTAGTTCTCCGGGTGGTTTAATTGTTCCACTTGATATCCATGTCCCGGGCCATCTAGTCTTCTCCCTTTCCCCATTCCCAGTTTCCAAATGGCATTGGGAATTTTACTCTTTGGAGCAGCATGTTATTGAAGCCTGCAGTGTATGTTTTGGTACCCATAAAAAAAATTTTTAACAGAAATCATAACTTTAATTTTTCTATATAAAACAGAATTCAGACTTGGAAGCAAATGAAATTTTACTGATAGCCAACTTTCAGCTTTTGAGCTTTCCAAACCAGAGTTTCTTTTTGTAAGTTATGTCTATCAGTTGACAGGACCAATATGATTTTACGTGGGCACAGTTTGGCAACCAGGAACTCCACATAACATAGTACACTTGAAATTCATATAAAAAGAAAGCTGTCAGCAAGTAGAAACTGATTAAAATAAAGGGCATTTGTTCTTAACAGGGGAGGAAAATCAGCTTATAGCCACGAAAAGGAAACTGAATGGCAAAAACTCATGTGAAAATGCCGAAGTATTAAAAACACTCTTTGATGTTCTCTCTGTTTATATTCCACTTGATAATTCGATTTTGAATCTAAATATGCATTTCTCCCAGCATATTAACAAAAATGGACCTTACCTAGAAATCTATGTATGGTGACAAATAGCATTTGAAAGTATCCTCTAAAAAAAAACCCTAAGAATTTTTTAAACATATGACAGATGGTTTGTTATGCCCTAACAAATTTGTGAGGCAGGAAGAATAGGTATACCACCTCAATTTTATAGCCAGGACACTGATGAGTTAAGATGTTAAGGATAGAGAAATACCATCAAACAATGTTTATAAAGCTCCTACCTGTGGGGAGCAACTGTCTGGAATGCAAAAGAGCTATTGGTTATAATACCAAGAAGACCTACATGATGGTACAAAGAAAGGGGAAAAAGAGCACTAGTATCATTAGAAAAATGACCTGCATTCAAGGGCTTACCAACCACTTTGTCTTTGAGCCATTGACAAAGAAAGCCTGAGAGAAAATCCACTTTCTGGCATCCAGTGGTGCTCACATGTTCTGGAGGTAGCCATGCAGAATGGTCCCTGAGTCTGAGTACTTTCTATCCAGAATAAAATAAAACATCTATGTGCAGTTAATTAAAACAATGTGCCTTTAAAAATAGTCATAACACTTGTTCTTATAGAGCTACATTATTTAACTAAATATACATGGAACAGCTGGGACTAAAACCCAAAAAATGCATATAGCAGATTGCAATGAAAACCTCCGGTTGTATTTAGTTACCTACATATTTTAATTTGGTGCATGCAACCAAAGCCAACAGTTTTCAGGGTTGGATAATTGTGTTTTCTCACTCCTAAAAATGGCAACATCAAAGTATGTTCTGGCAAATGCCTTTTACTTTAAATATTTTTCTTTATTTTCTCTATATTTTTTCTTTATAGGGTGAATGTTCACAGAAATTTTTTTAATGCATTGTATTTATTTATTGTATTTAATGCATTATATTTCTCATTTCTAAGTTTCAGACTCATCATGGTACATCCTAAAATGTCTCTAGTCAATGTGGTACAAAACTGGATTGTAAAATAATAAATAAATGAATGAATGAGTAATAGTCAACACTTCTGACTCACTATGTGACAGTCATGCATATATTAACTCACTTAATCAGAATACCCTATAAATTAAGTTGTATTATTATCCAGATTTTACTGATGAGTAAACTGAGTCACAGAGAGGTTAAATAACTTGCCCTACAACATACAGCTGATAAGTGGCAGAGCTGGAATTCAAAACCAGGTGGTCTGGCTCCAAAGTCCATAGTCTTAAACTAAAATTTACAAATAAAGATAACCCTACAGAGAGAGGGAAAGAGAAAGAAAGAAGGAAGTAGGGAAGAGGAAGGAAAGAAGAGAAAGAGAGAGAGAAGGGAAGGAAGGAAGGGGAAAAGAGGGAGAGGAATAAGAAAGCTTTAAAACACTCATTAAAAAAAACAGGAGGGTTAAGTCTGCTTTTATAAAGCAATGGGAAAATCTGAAAAAATTATCTGGAGGAATTAAAGGAAGTCTATTTGATAACTGGAACAGGTTTTTTTGGAAGGAAAGCGCAAAGGGGGCGGTTGATGCCAAATGAACTCCCGCAATGACCTTGGTGGAGGAGAAAAGACTGCAGATTCGGTCTGTCTGTGCCAGCGCCTAGGGCCTCCCTTCCAGGAATGCATCCATCTGCCCCAGCATCCCGAACATTTCAAATACTGCTCCTCCCCGCTTGGACTTAAGATGTCAAGGGATAAGACATCCGGAAACCTAAAATACAAGCGTAGTGATGCATGGTCACTTGGCAACAGTGGGGTGGGCTTAGCTTCATGCCAGCGAATGGAGCCTGCTTTCTTGCCAGCAGCCCAGACATTGAGCAAACAGATGATACAACAGAAGCAGGGGCACAGAAGCAGAAGGGATCTGTCCAGCAGAGGAGAAACCTTCCACACATTCATGGGAAAAACATAGAAGATAAGAAGAATAGATTTTCACTGATGGTAGCAGCAGGATGTTTGTGACAAGAGAAAGTGCTTGTAACTCAGTGATAATGTGGACATACTAACTGGGAACAGAAATATCCTGTAATGATATGGCACTTGGTGAATGCTTGGAGGGGTAGCCCACAAAAATGAGCAGAAATGCCAGTCTGTTTTTTGGACTTAGGTGGAGCTGGAAATGAAGACCGTCAAACATCTTAGCATAGATGCCTGAGAGTTTTGTGGTTTGAAGGAGATGAGGGTTTGTTCTATTTTTTTTTTCTTTCCTTAATTTTTTTCTTTGATACATTAGCCCCCTTTGGGTAGCCTCCTCCAGTATTCAAAGACTAGAAACAAAGGCTTGATAGGCCATGTGACCCCATTTAGAACCTTTTATATATATCTTAGTGCAGGCATTTGCAAATAAAACTCAAATGAAGACCTTGAACTTCTAGATAGTGATTTTCTGTGGTAAACGAATCAGAATGTTGAGGAGAGTATTAACAATTAATACAGTTACCATTTAGTGAATGTTTATTATGTGCCTTTCAAGCATGGAATAGGCGCTGTGTGTAATTAATCCTCACAACAATCTTGAGCCAAGTGCTACTGCCCCTATTTTACGGAAGACCAGTGAAAGGCAGAGCCAGGATTCCACCTCAGGTTTGTGTTTCTCCAAAGTTCTTACTCATAATAGACGCTCCCTTAAGAAATGTCATCAGGAATACTAACCAGCAGTCCAACCACCAGTCCTGAAGTTTACCTTCAGCACACCCTCGGCTGGACAGGTCCACTTGAATGCTTGAACCTTCAACTCTTGGAACAAGCAGGAGTAATGACAACGATGTGACAACAGGAGTGGTGCAAAGAGCAAGAGACAAAATTTGAAGAGTTGGATTTTGGACCTGATTCTGCTTCTAATTTTCAGTTTCCGTGGGCATGTTCTTAAACCCTCTGAATCCCTACAAAATAATGGTAAAGGGACCTGCTCTAGCAGCTTCATCATTGAATGATTAAATGAAAATGTGAAACCAGGACACATTTTTTTTAACCTTTATATATGCCATAATCTTAGGCTGTAACTGGATTACACAGCCTCAACCACTGAAATGGAGGAGGTCAGTGTTTTCCCTTAATCACTCCTCGCCCTCAAACAGCAGCCATAGATATTAGATGCTGCCATGAGAAACATTCTCCAAACACTGGAAACTGTGCAGGATGAGCCTGAGTAAAATGACCATAAATTGGGTGTAAGTCCAGCCCCAGGGCAAGAGAAAAGGAATCAGTGATTCAGTAATTCTTGAAGTGCTCTGTGCCACTAACAAAGGACAGAAAGAGATGAATACTCCTCTATTTTCTTAACATCTATTGTTGAGATTGGCATGTGATGAATGCAGGAAAACCAAATCCTGTTGCCTTCTGACTGCATCATTATGCAGAATGTTAATATTGCATAAATCTATGAGGTATTCAAAATACCTAGACCAATCAAAATTCTATTTTTGCCTCCAGCTGCAAAGTTATTCTGTCATTCTTCCTAGAAAGCTGCAAAGTCAGGACTCTTACAAGATCTTGCGGCTCCATATCCTTAGAAGTCGCATTTAAAAGTAGTTCCAAAACCCCCAGATTTCTATCAGTGCAATTAGAATTTTTTTAAGGATTTAACTTTTTGAATTAGGAACTCTTGAAAATCTGATGAAAGCTATGGATCCTTTCCCTAGATAAAGATGAACACACACACACAAACACACACACACACACCCCTGACTGTATAGGAAGGAGCCCATCCACAGGCCCTCAGAGTTTACGGACCCCCAAGGTGAGAACTCCCAGAGCTCATGCTTGGCCGTGCAAGTTAATACACTGCACACACTGCACTTCCATGCTTGGCCGAGAGGAGACGTGAGGACGAATTCCAACCCCCAGACCGCTCACTAAGCCATGCTACATCTGCCCAGAGTGGCTGCTGTGTTCTAATTTGTGCAAAGGTGCCATATAGTCACAGCACTGTCCTGGGACCAGCTCACACCTTTGTGCATGTCTCCTCCCAACCCCATGTTCAGTGACAGTCACATTCGTGGCTTGCAATCAGCCATGGTGTGGGTATTTACACCAAAGAAATTAGCACACCCTACAATGAAGGGCTGTTCCCAAGAGGAGTGGCCAGCTCTTGAAGATTTACCAGCATATCACTGCATATGGACTAAGAGAGACCCTCAGAAACTCTGTCCTGTATTATGATCGATTTGAAGTGAAAAGCAGAAAACACAATTTAAAATCTACATCCCAATTTCCTTTCAGCCTGTACTAATTGCTTTTAGAGCAAGGGTACCTGGGCCCTGACTTGTTTTGAGCCCAGACTTAACAGCTAATGGATGCTGGAGAAGGTATTCACAGAGGGCTGCTGGAAAAATTGGTTCCCATTTGATCCCAGATGGGTCCAATGACAGCATCCTGAGCTATAAGCCTATGTTGTAAACTTTGGCAGCATTCAGAGCATTAAAACCATTAAGAAAACAAAACTAATGATGGTTGCATACAATTTTAAAGATAGGGATTAAAAGGAAGAACCAATAGGGAAAGTAAATCTGAAGTCCCAGCACTTCTTCCGATGCCAAGGAAGGAAAGCCCTGTCTGTGGCAGGCATAAACTGCTGTGGACTGATGTCAGGTTTCTTCTGTAGGCTTTTTGAAGAACTGCTCTTTACAACTGAACTCTGTCTTAGGTTGATTCTCTTAGGAAGGTAAAAAAAAAAAAAAAGAAAAGTCAGGTCAAACGATTGATTCCAGTTTTGAATTACAGAGGGCTATTGATTTTTCATTAAGGTTCGTGTGTTGCTCTCAAGAGGAGGGAGAGAGGGGAAAGTAATTCATTGATCAGAGCGGAGGGCCATGTTCATTTATTGGCTTCCTGCCATGTCTCATTATTCCCGATTCTAAATGTATATTGAAGTCAGTTTATTTTCATCATTGCCTCCTGTCACCAGAAATGTCTCTCAGTAACTATTAGTTTAATCATCCTTTTCTTACAATGGTAATGAGTGATAATATCCAACATGATCCTGGATTCTTGGATGTTATTGATTGGGTTACAGCATTGTTCCTCCCAAGGCTCTAGTTAAGAGTCTGTCAACAATTTAATAGTCTAAAAAAAGGACATGAATAGTTTGCGGATTTTTAAAAAAAATATATTTGAATTTTTTTTAAAAAATTGCAGCATTTTTACCATTGTTATTAAAAAAGTCTTTCCTGCTTTTCTGGAGGATCCATGGTTTTTGATCTATCTAACTTTAGAGAGTGCAGGAAACTACCTAAATCAGGTGTCATATATCTACCCAAGCCACTGGAACCCCCTCTATAGAACATCAAGCACATGCAGAATAAATCAGGCATTCCACCTAGAACCCTAAATTTCATTTGCAGGAACAATCTTTGTCTGGAGGGTCTTGAGCCACACTTGAATCTCTGTTTTACATATTAGCAGACTTAGGTCCTGAGAGATTGAACCACTCAGGATCATCTGACAAAGTGGCACAGTGGGGACTAGAACCCATGTTCCCTGGTTTCTGTATCACTAGTTGTTCCACAATACTATGCTGCCATTTTGATAATCTACCCTTCTCAATTCATGTGATATTTATAATGCATAAAAAATCAGAAGCTGACTTTAATATCAAATCCTAGAAATATTGATATTGATTTTTTTTTTCTTATTGTGAGATAAGACCATATTTTCCCCTTAAGTGCTGCCCCACTCCTAGGTAATCAGCTGCCTACATTATAATGTGAGTGCCTACTTGCCCCCAAGAGTTCCCAATCTCAGTCCCTCCAGATCATTTGCCAAGTGGCTCATGTACATTAATGCTTCTGAACAAATTTTCCCAACACCCTGTGAGAGGTGGGAGGAATTTTCCCATTTTATAGATGATTTGGCCAAGGCTACAGGGGAAATAATTTACAGAGCCAGGACTCAGAGTCAAGCCGTCTCACTGACGAGGTCTCTTTCCACTACACCACAGCTCCCTCTGGTGCCAAAATTGACAGTGGGAACTATTAAAAACAACCATGCTGTACACGAGAAACTGACACAACATTGTAAGCTGACCATACTCCAACAAAAATAAAAAAAAAAAAAAGAAAGGAAAAACAACTATGGGAAAACTATTTAAAAGATGCATACCAGTAAAGCAAGCTGGAAGATTACTGGAAGATATCACAGGAAAAAAATCCCATTCAGATCTGTAATCAAGAATACAAATTGCTTACAAATAACTATGACAAAAATGTATGGGACTTATATGACTAAAACTAGACAACTTTACTAAAAATGTGAAATAAGATCTAACTAAATGAAGAGACACAAAATACTTTAAATCTGTGAGTTACTTCCAGCAGGATATTTTGAAATAAAAAACATAATAAAACTGTTCTAAAATTCCTCTGGATGAGCAGACTACACAAACACAAAAGGCATTTTGAAAAATAAAAACAATGAAGGGGCACTCACTTCATAAAATATCAAAATGTCATTTAAAACTTCAGTATTTAAAACAAATCAAGAACCTGTATAAAAAATCAGTGGACATATCATGGAACTAATTAATTGGCCATGAAACAGACTGTGACATATATAGTAAAGGAAACAATAAATAATCAGAGAAAAAAATTATTATATATTTGAAAAAATTAAATTGGATATTCATTGTACAAAGCACAACAAAATGTATTTCAGATGAATTTAAAAGTGAAATGATTTTTCAAATGTTCTAAACAGGAAGAAAATAGAGATAAATATTTAACTTATGGAAGTATTTTATCAGTATAAAGCCAGTGAAAAAAACATGATGGAAAAATAGATTTTACCACATTAAAATGTAAAATGTCTACTCAAACATCACACACTACAAAAATTAGAGACGCAAGTCACATACATGTAAAAACATGTTCTACCTCATTAGCATTTAAAATCACCAACTGAAATAAAATCATACCATTTCTATCTATTGAACTGACAAAATTGTTTCAGATAATAATAATCAATGCTCTAATGGGACAGATTCTATCACATTACTGATAGGAAAATAAATTGGTAATCTTTCTGAAAAGAAACAGACTATTATGTTTCTAGAGCCTTTAAAATATTTCGAGAACTTGTGTTCAGGAATTGTATTTCTAGAAATCTAGCCCAAGGAAATGGCCAGATATGTTTCTAAATAAGAATCTGTGTAGAAATGTTGTTGATAAAAACCAAAATATGAGAAATAATCTAAACAAAAATAAAAGAAAAAAATTAGTTGGGTAGAACCATATAAAAGAGCAGCACACAGACACAAAAAATTATGTTTTGAAGGATATTCAATAATATGAATAAATTCTCATCCACAAAAACAGAAAAATCATTGTGGTTCCAAATGTGTAAAAATTGAAAAAGCAATGGGAATGAGGAAAAAGAACAAATGGGAGAACAGTTTAAGAGTTAAAGGATTAGACTCAATCACTAAAAGGGTGTGGGAATAGGGACGAGTCAGGGATAATTCCCAGGACACTGGCTCAGGTGCTGGGTGAGCAGGAGACCATCACCAAACTGAGAAATACACATGATAAGGTTAAACGTTGACCTGGCTCTCTAGACACAAACGTAAGCTTCCTTTTTTATACCCAATTCTTTTAATCCCATTGGGTTTCTGCCCCCACTACCACAACAGGGGTATTTTAGATACAGAGGTAATCTTGACAGAAACATTCAACAAACTACTAACCCTCTACAATACACACAGTGCTCAACTAGATGGCAAGAGAGGTACAAGGCTGTAAGGAACAGCATTTATATTCCAATGGCTTTTTCACTAAGCATCTTGAGAGTATGAGGAATAGCTTAAAAGAGAGAAACTGAGTGTAATATGTCAGACAGAGAAAGACAAATAATATTAGCACTTATACGTGGAATCTAAAAAAATAAAACAAACTAGTGAAATTAACAACAACAACAAAACCAAATGCACAGATGTAGAGAACAAACTAGTGGTAACCAGTGGGGAGAGGGGTGAGGTAAGATGTAAGTAGAGGATTAAGAGGTACAAACTACTATGTATAAAACAAATAAGTTACAAGGATATATTGTACAACACAGGGAAAATAGCCAATATTTCATAATAACTTTAAATGGAGTCTAATCGATAAAAATTTTGAATCACTATGTTGTACATCTGAAACTAATATAATATTGTCAATTACCTACACCTCAGGTTTTTAAAAAAAGGCAATGTAGTAGTTTATAAAATGCTTTTCATAACTATAAAAATAGGGAACAAATTGTGCACATTGTCATTTTAACTCCATTAAGTAGATTTGCATAAGAAAATGCTAAAAAAAATTTAAAAGACAATTGTATTTACTAACTGTATTAGGGTTGTTGGCTTATAAATGATTTCTTCCTATGTCTTCCAAATATTCTGCAATACTATTATACGTTAAATTTTTGTAATAAAGATAATTTTAACAACAGTTAAAAATAGATTGATACTTTTTTCATAATCTTCATAAATTACTTAATTAAGCAAAATAGGTATTTATATTAATGAGAATTTAAAGTAAGATTCACTGGGGTAGCACTCGGATCAGATAATCAGTGTTCATGTAATTAAAACTGGCTGTAGAGTGTGTGTGTTTGAATGCAACATCCATGCTTAAAAAATTCCTCCAAAGTTCTCAAAATTAAAAAAAAATTCCAATTTAACCCACTGCATAAATTGTATACTTATGACTCAGTGATAATACTAACCCTCCGTCCCTCAAAACACGTACCTGCAGCTTGGATAGTGGTTTCGTTCTGCACACTATATGATAGTTGGTTCGATTAAAATTTTAAAATATTGTATGAAAAATTAGGACGTAGATATTCCTGCAGCATTCCCTTTTTAGAAGTTTCCACTAAAAAAAGGAAGAATGATAGCTTGAATTCTGAGGCAACAAAATTTAGTGAGGTGAACCAGAGAATGGAAACCACACACCTAACATTTCAATCCCTAATCTGCGCTCAAGGCAAGTCATTTAAGTTCTCTGAGTCTCACTCAGTTCCATATGTATAATCTGCAAAGGAAGATAACTTGTCAGAGTTGTTGTAAAGACTAGAGATACTGTAAAGCATCATGTAAAGTAAGAGTTTACTATTCCATGAATTTTCTGTATATTATCTTATGTAATCCTCAAAACAATCCTTTTATTCTTTTCTCCACTAAAAAATTTAGGAAACTGAGGCACAAAAGCGTTAAACAACTTGGCCAAGGTCACACACCTAGCAGATCTTAGATTCAAACCTGGGCAGTCTGACTCCAGAGGGTCAGTGCTAAATCACTACACCAGCCTGCTTCAAAAGGGCACCGTGTACGTGGAAGCTGTTAAAAATAATAGTAATTGTTTTTGTTACAACTGGCATCATCAATGCTGCTTGTCAAAGAGCTTCTTACTCATTCAACATTCTCACAAGCAATGTTTTACATTGATTTTCAACTCAGACAGAAATAGAATATGATAAATATGTGTGAATTGGTTGAAAATAACTCGTTAAATAGTTGAAAGTCTTACAAATATAAATCTAGAAGTGATTGCACCTTATAGTTCAAGGTAAAAAAGAATGGCAGATGTAAATTGTGCCAGTGCACCATCAACATAAACCATCAGGGCACTATATATTACTGAGCAACCTCCACTCTGCACATATATCTTAATACAAGCAATACTTTTGACACCAATCACTTCCCGAGATAAAATACAGTGTGTAGGGGAGTAATTTCAACACCACATAAAATGGCACCCTCCCACAAAAGAAACATTCATTTTCATACAAAAAAAATATGCTCACAGTGTTGAGTAATATAGCCACCAAACACAAAATAAATGCAGGTCTCTACTCCCCCCTAAATTGTTATATTTAGTCTCGTTTTCCAACCTGAATGTTAATTTCTTTCCCACAACCGAAAGTGAATCTTAAGAATCAGTCAGTTCTCAAAACTTAAGATAACTGTGTATTTTCTCTATGCTCTTTTTCTCCTTGAGATTTATTGAAATTTCTTGGCCAAAATAAACCATGATTCTAAACAATAGCTGCTTCCTGGCAACAAATACATCATTCCAGTATATAGCCTCTCTCTCTCTGCCCTCAATTCTCCTAACAAGCTCTAGATGGGTAATAGATGCCTACTATTTGTTGTCCAGTCTAAAAAAAGGTTTTCATAAGCAGTGCATTAAACACACTCTGTGACTAACATCAAGACTGATGAATTTTCACCAAGAATAACCCTCAGCATGCGGCACATGTCAGACTTCTAAGAACTCCACACACCATAAAGGCATACATTATTGCCATTCAACCACCACCAAGAGAAGACACGTGGTTAGGAAATGGTTTTCAAAAACAGAAAATGCTTTTTGCATATTTTTAAATCTTAATTTGGTCCCATTAAGGTTAAAAAATTCTATGAGAAATTAGGATTTTTAGACATTCCTATAGTGTTCCCTTTCTTTCTCTATTGAAGTATAGCTGACTTACAATGTCTCAAGGTACACAGCATGTATGTATATATATTCCTTTTCAGATTATTTTCCATTATAGATTATTATTAGATATCGAATATAGTTCCCTGTGCTATACAGTAGGTCCTTGTTTTTTTTTAATCTATTTTGTATATAGTAATGTGTATCTGTTAATCCCAAATTCCTAATTTATCCCTCCCCCACCAACTGTTGCCTCTTTTAAGTTTCTCTGAAAAAGGAACAATAATAACTAATCGTGAGGCAACAAAAATTTAGTGAAATGAATCAGATCATGGGAGCCAATCAGAACTAACTCAACAGTCAATCAAATTGGTCAGTAAATTTTTTAATGTTATTCTATACTACAGGCCACACTGGTGGCGCTGGGACCAAACTACAGGTAATTGTTGGATTTCATCAGCCTGTTCCTCTGATATACTTTAAAAATGAAAATGATGGGCCTATTATTTCCAAACCTCTCTCATCCTAAGAACAGGTGCCAAATGAGATCGCTCTGATCACTGACCATTTTGCTACGATTTGCAGTAACAATCACACAATTATGCATTTGGAGTCAGTGAATATTGAGAAGCATAAGACCAGCAAGAAGAGATGTATTTTTAATATATATTAAAATCAGATGTTATTCTCAGTCCCAATCCTTTTAGACCTTGCCTAGAAATAAGAATCCATCCTGATTCACATAGTTTCCCAGAAAAAAAATTACCATCATTAGAACATTATTTCATACTCCACCAGATTAGGAAAGGAAAAGAATAGATCAGAAGAGAGGGGAGTCACAAGACAACCAAGGTCTGACTTTATGACTAGTTTATGGTGCATACATCATTGAAATAACTACTAACTTTTTAGACCAAGAATCTGATCAGCATTTGTCCTTGTTCCTGGAAGGGAGACTCTAAATCCTTGGAATTTCCTGAGAAAAAAGAGTGTCTTTGTAATTCAGGCACTTTTTGACTCATATTTGAGTTTATGCTAATTAAGTGACTCATGATAGGACCCTAGGTAGCTTGAGGATGAAGGCTGACTATGTTATTAGAGGATTGGGGCTTTGATGTGTGATAGATGCCTGACTTCCCAAATTCTGGGGTCTGGAGATTGAGTTCAGTTATATGGACAGTTGTTCAATCAGCCATGCCT
Source organism: Camelus bactrianus (assembly GCF_048773025.1). Classification (NCBI taxonomy): domain Eukaryota; kingdom Metazoa; phylum Chordata; class Mammalia; order Artiodactyla; family Camelidae; genus Camelus; species Camelus bactrianus. Next base: position 89,333,295 of record NC_133540.1, on the reverse strand, counting down.
ACATAATGAAACCTCCAATAAAATCTATGGGCACCAAAGCTTGAGGGACCTTTCTGGTTGATGAATGCATTGATGTGGCAGGAGTTTGATGCACCCTGATCTCGTGGGGAAAGAGCATGGAAATTCTGCATTCAGGACCCTCCCAGAGCCAGCCCTATGTGTCTCTACATTTGGCTGGTCCTGATTTAGATTCTTGAAAATAAAATTTAATGGTAAGTATAGTTCTTTCCTGAGTTCTGGGAGTTACTCTAGCAAATTATTGAATCTGAGGGAGGAGGTGTGGGAATGCCCCAGATTTGTAACCAGTTGTTCAGATGTGCAGGTGGCCTGGGGACCCCCAAATTTTCAGCTGGCATCTGAAGGGAGGGTAGGATCATGCCCTTAAACCTGTAGTGCTAACTACACAAAGTTAGCATCAGAACTGTATTGTAATACATCACTGAATGTCCCCAGCAGGTATCTATGTGCCTACATGGGTTTTTTTGCTTTAAACTGGTTAAGGAAAACCCAAGGACAGTGTATCAACTATCACAGTTGTACAACTGGAGCATGACAGAAGGGAGAATAAAACCCAACTCTCCAAGGCTATTCTTCTACCCATAAAGATAGACTGCCTTGCCACACATCATGGAATCATTCACGTTTCTATCAACCCAGTTTTAATATCCAAAAAATACATTGGAAATGTTCTATTTCAACCTGAAAGACATCAAGATTGATACTTGCCTCTAAAGAAGATTGTAACACTGTCTCTGAAGAAATTTTAGAGTAAATAATATAGTTTCCATCTTCACATTTCAGTAAAGTACTGATGGGAATGTCTGCTTACTAGATAAAGCATATCTGTCTTTTTCATTACCTAGAAGTCTTTGGACATATCACTCAACCTCAGATTTGCAGACATTTTCTGCTTCTTGATTTCATTTTCTAACACCAGCAATATAAAATACACTGAGACTTTATATTCATATCATGGATGAATTCTAAATATAAGTCGAATTTATAATCTAAGTCCTTTAGAGTTTATGTAATGGCTTTGCAAAGAGAGGCACAATACAGACAAGAACATAAGCAAAATGAATTCCGTCATAATGAAATTTCTCCCATTTTGCCTAGTTTATCTCCTGCAACTTTTTTTTCCTTTTCTTTTGAAAGCTAAAGTATATCAAAAGCTAAGATCATGGTTTAATGATTCTGGGTATTACACTGGATCATAATATAAAGCTGTCTACTTTATACCAAAATATAGTCAATACTGAACTCTTCTTCCCATTAGAAATTATTCATTTATTTTTTGCCATGTGATTCTTTTAGGTAAAAATTCCCTGAATTTTGCATCCTTAGTTATTTATTAAGTACTTTAATTTCTTTCTAAAAGAAAATCCACATAGAAATGCTATTTATTTGGTAAAAGAATAATAGAATTACAAAAAAAAATTCAGAAATGAACAAAAGGAATTTAAATAATTTGCTCAAAGTCATGCCACTAGAGAGGCTACTAATTGCCAGAATCTGGGATTTGGGGGGGATGATTTGGGGCTATTTCTACTATATTACTGCTGCTTCCATCATTGGTATCGTAGTCAGCGATTTCAAAGGCTGTTTAGAAGGAAGAAATTACAGAATACAAATCAGGAAGAAAAAGCAATGAAATCTTGCATTATGCAAGACCACTTTCAAATAAGTATGACAATGCTAAGACTTATCAAGTCTTTATATGAAATCTTTATATGAAGTAGAAAAAAATGTGGGAAGAGACCCACCAAGTTACTGATGATGAAAAGTCATATTGGGGAATGGAAGACAACTTTTATGTTTTACCTTGCATATTTTTGTAACATCTGTGTCTTATTTTTATGATTATGTCAACTTTGCAACTCAAACACTAGACTTCTGAGAAGAATTTTTCTCTTTTTAAACTTCTAAAATTGTTTTTGATTATCTCCAAAACAAGGTTGATTTACTTTCACACAATGGAAAAAGATAATTAACAAAAACCACTCTTCTTTGCAGCCATAGTGTGCTCATTTCTGGGACACGTTTGTGGCTGTAGATCAAAAAACATTAAAGTAAACCTAATAATATTTTTAAAGCTTCAGGGATGGACACTTAAAGGGCCAAGGGCACTGGCATATTCCATTCTGTAACTAAAGCATAGAGAACATATCACTTAAATCTATAAAATCACAAAGGCTCCAAGTAGGTGACCACTGATTCAGTTCCATACCCTGAAAAATTGGACTGAATCTCACCAAAGGAAGAAACTTTAAAATTAAGTAAGACACTTCTCAACATAGCTAGTAACACTATAACCTGTTTTACTGACGATATGTTTAGGCAGAACATATTGAGAACTCACTCTTAACACAAAAAAAACAGTTCAGATCAACTTACATATAATCCTATAACAGGATATAAGAGAAGTTAAATGCAAAATAAATGGATTCTGAAAGTTTAAAACAGTCTGTGCCATATCTTACTGAGGATCTAAGAGCTTTTAGAGATTAAAAAAAGAAAAGTCAAAAGATAGAATTTTAGCATACATATAAAATGCTCATACTTGACTGCCACATTTAGCAAAAAGCATATAGTGTAATATGACTGTTAGTCAAAAGATAATTACAGGATTTAAAAATACATAGGGCAGTATAGGTATTAAGGTCTGGTCATGAGACAAAAGGCTATGGTTTAAGGTGAACAGCCTTCAAAGCCTGTCAGCACATCTCTGAGACTATACACAACTGATCTAGAAGAGTTGAAATTGGGGACTTTCATGTGAGATCTGAGCCCAGGTGCCCCCACCTTACCCCTGAGAAAGAGCTTGGCCTATATTTACCTTTTGAAGATTACAATGAGACTCTACAATAAACTTTGTTCGTGTTCTTGACAGATGAGAATACCATATGGGTAACCATGGATCAGAAATATTTCAGTATCTACATCTATGTTCTTACATAGACACAAGGCTTGAAAAACCCATGCTGGACATAAGCAGTATGATTTGGTAGAAAACGTGATTGATTTAATGTCAGGAGATTTGGCTCTAACTAGCAATGTGACCTAAGATGTGTCACTTAACCTTGGACTGAGTTTCATTTTTAAAATAAAGGCATTAGATTAGATTATCTTTATATTTCCTTTAAGATCTAATATAGTGTGATTCCATTTCTCTTTTTGCTGTGTAGCAATTGTAATGAAATCAATGGACAGAAAAGAACCACAGTAGATTATCAAATTAGTGAGGATAAAATGAAATCCAAGATTTAAAAGCTCCTCAGAAAGTATTACATGTTTTATAAGTGTTAGGTATTATTATCTCCATTATTAATACAAAGTATCTTATCTAGAAATTCTAAAATAAAAAGCACTTTAGATTAAAATTTCCAAATATCTAAAAGTGAGTCCACATATTTCTACTTAAACAAGTGTGGACTTTGATATGTTTTTATACTTTACTATATCTTTTTTTCAAATCTCTACTTAGGGTTACTTTGAAGTTCCATAATGGAGTAATAAGTCAATTATGTTTAGGTTTGCCTTTTCAATTTGATTGGAAGCATCTTCAGGAATCTTGTTATTCATCCATGTATACATAAAACCAGTGACAATGTGAGATAATATGGACAAAAAAATTCCTTGGAAACTGTAAAGAGCTATACAGACACCATATTCCTGGTAAACCATGAAGGACTATATACACTGCCTTGTAAATTAAAGAACAGAAAGAGAAGGAACAAGTGCTCAGTGAATGCTGGGTTAACTTTAAATAATTTGAGCCAAAGGATGCAGGTTCAAAAAGTTATGCACAACAAAGATGTCATACGTATAAGAGTGAATCTACTGATGAACTCCTCTCAGGTTGACTCCCAAGAGTCTGTTGGACAAGTTTTGAACCAAAAACACAAAAGAAAGAATTTAACCCCATCTCTAGAGTTAGAATCCAATGAATATTAACTTGCCATGGATGTCTGCAGTGGATAATAATCTGGTATCCCTAATCTTAAGAAGTGTAAAGAGAACTCAGGAAAAAAGTTGTTAATGAAAACATTTAACAGAGAAAAGATCCATTGCACAATAGATGACTAAACAACAGCCATTCTCTAGTTTATCAACTGCTTCACCCATGTCTCTGTAAATTTTCTAAAAATAAAACGAGAATGCAGTTCATTTATATGCTCTGCATTCCACACATCACATTTTGCCATTATATCAGTATTACAATGATATAAATCTGAATCGTTTGGCTCATCATCAACATTAAATTTAAACGGAAAAAAAAAAAACCTACAACGGAAAGAAGAGTCTCAAAAAGTAAAATAAGACTTTTTTTTCTTATTTACACAATCTCCAATCCATTCTTTGCAACCATCTCTATTTTATACAATTTTGTTCAATTTGTGAGCTTTTTTTTATGTTATCAATCTCCTCCCACAACATTTTAATCACCTCAAACTTGAATTCCCTCCTACAGTATTCCTGCAAATTCTTCCAAGTCCTTTAATTGACAAGAGTCATTGTTCTTTTCCTTCCTATGACTTTTAATTCATAGTCTTGCTGTTAATTACAACATCCTTTAAAAAGAAAAGCAAGAGAAAAGTTGGTGACTACGATATTACTATAAACTATCCAGCAGTAAAATTCAACACACTGAACACTTTCACTAGCAATTCTAATATTTTCCTATTTGCTTTATTGGGCATACTTGGGTGTTCAAAGCAATTTGCTAGCAAAATGTCTGTTACAGTTAGACACAGTAAGTTAGCCTGTAATTAGGAGCTATAGGACCTCACCAGGCTTAATTGGGAATGCCTGCTTTTGATCTGTTTCTTAGATGAGAGAAGGAAACCTGCATCAGGGGAGAAGTTCAAAATGTCAACTGGTAGAATGCACACAATACCTGTGTAATGGCAATCAATTCATCATCAACCTCTTTATTGAGATGACTTTCTCAATTGTTCATTCTTTTCTCATGCACAAACATTGCAGACAGATATCAAGTCATAACAAATGTCAACTATTACAGAACAGGAGGGACAATGGAAATAAGACTTCCAAATAAAAAGAAGAATGTAAAAAATATAAAAATTTAACAATTTTAGTATTTTCCTTTTAGATTCTACACCCCCAAAATTTCATTTCAAAAACTTATTATAACAAAATTGCTACAGTGATCATTAATAAAACTCTCCTGTTGATGAACCTTATTTTAATACTATTAATCTTCTTCACCACCACTACCACCATCATCTTCCTCACCAGCAGCATCATCATATTTAAATAATGTTCCACTGAAAGAAACTCAAATTAAATGGAAATGGTACTTCTAAAACAAATGGATTTAGAGATTATACCCTTTAAAATTTTGATATTTAGATACTGGTTGGGGGGGGGCAATTTTTAATAGGAAACCACCCCCAATGGATTTAGTAAGGGGTTTAAGTTGAAAAACTTTTTAAATATAACTTTTTAGGAAACAAATTTACTACTAAAACCTATAGTACTAAAATTCCCAATTTAGTCCAATTATCTGCAGGTTTACTTGGCTCTGACCCTGATCCTGTCCACCATATCATCACCACATCATAGCAATCCTGTCTACCTGATTAAGGAAAGATATACAAGCTCTGAAAATTTAATGAGCTCTGTCCTGTAAAGTGAGTCTGAAGGACAAAGGGCTGCTGTGATTGGGTGGGTGTGGGTGGGTGTATGTGTGCGCTTACAAATGTTGACTGACAAACATCTAGTGTTTATTTTCAAACTTACAAAGTAAAGAATTCTCAGGTCTCTATGCTAAGGGGAAAGAGAAGAAAGATGGAATTTTTTAATACACAATTTATCCCTAAAGTTCACTGTAACCATGGAATGTGACATTTATTGTCTCCTATTAATTCCTGTTAATGACTAGCAAAGTGAGTGTTACTCCTTCTTCCATGGTGACTAATCAGAAACAAAAGCATCATATCCTAAATGCCAGAGTAGGAGTGAAAAGGAGAAGCCCAGGGAGCATGGAGAATCCAGAAATCCTAAATAATCTCTGGTGGCCACAGTTTTGTAAGCTCTACAGAACTCAGTGCTACTGCATTCTCATCTTCAATTTTTAACTTTAGAAACAGGGTGTGCATTTCCTCAAAGAGAAGGAAAACAGGAGTCCCTTACTACCTAAGATTAAGGGGAAAAGCCTTCACCTCCGCCATGATGGTGTTGTTTCATATCGTTTGAGATCACGACAGTCACCATTTGCACCAACTTCTCTGCCAGACTCTCAAAACATAATATATTCTTCTACTTTTCCTGCAAAAACAAACAAAAATCACCTCTCTTTCCGATGATGAGACCTAAAATGAAGTCTAAGTATTCGCAGTCATTCTGACACACATATTCAGCCATTCTCTACATTATAGGTGGCCACATACACCAAATATCGTAAAGCAAAATCTGCACCTCTATACATTCAAGTCAATCGAACAAGCATTTCTTAAATACAGTGGCTAAAAGCAGGGCTTGGGAATCAGAGAGACCTGGGTTCCAAGTATGACATGGCCTTTTAATATTGTGTGATCTTGGACAATTTATTTAACTTCCTTGAGCCTCACTTGTCTAATTTATAATGTGGGAATAATAAATTATCATTGTGAATAGTACATAGAATAATTATGTTAAGTTCTTAGCATTTAGCTCCTTGGCCTCTAGGACAGAGAAATCCTATTCCCTATAGGATCCTTTGTACCAGGTTGGTTTGTTGTTGTTTTTAAAATGTATTGTATATTTACATGTGTTACATATGTAAACATATACTTAATTCTGATTTTTCTTCTTTCACGTCATCCACTTTTTTTCTTTTCTCCTCTTCCTTGTGTTTTCCCACCCATCCCCAAATCTTTCTCTCCCAGGAGAAAATGGGCAGAAGAATATGGTGACAATGAGGAAGGCTGATGGAAATGTGCAGAATTTGAAGGAAGAACCAATTAATTTCCCATTCCTCTTTCCTCCGTCTACCATACACACATACACACACACACATACACACACACACACACACATACACACACACTCATACACACTCAACACTTGGTTTTAATTCATTCATATAAATAACTCTGATCAGTTTTAGCTAAAACACTGGTCTATGTACCAAAGTGCCCAAATCTGAGTCCCAAATTTCGCATGTATATCTGTCAGCAGCTTTAAACCTTCGGTTCTACTACCTTTCACTTTTTAGAAACAAAACTTCAAAATAAGAAAACCAAATGAGAAAAATCACTTTTCAGCTACCAAGTAAGGCTAAATTATGTTGTGATTATGCAAAGTATTAAAAGCTAAACATAAATTTTCAAGAAATCAAACCCCTGGGCCTCTAGAGATTTCACTTCAGGGCGTACTATATAGAAAGACAGCAAAACTTAGACTATAATTTCTTAGAATGAGAGAGGATAATCAGAGGAAACAGACAACGCTATTATTCACACAAACATCAGCATTTGATTCTGAAAAGTTTCCACTTTGATAAATAAAACATATGCATCTACACATATTCATCTTCTAAAATATTAAGATAAGACAAATATTTTTAAGATAAATATTATCAATCAGAATTTTCATCATGGGAATACTCTGTCCAATAGCAAGAAAATAATTTAATTCCTAAAATTAGTATTTTAATTTATAGATATATTGAATTTCACATGTTAAAAATACCAACTCTAAAAATTATTTTTTTTCAAAACAATGAAAATGAGTATAGAATCTGAGTCATCTAATTTTCTTCAAAAGTAAAACTATAAGTAATATAATTTTCTTATACCAAAGATTCTGTGGAGAAAAATTTTTCTTTGGTTTCAGATCATTGAAATAGGGAGTATAGCAGTAATTGTTTTAATTACCTCTTTACTTAGCCTGTCAGAAGCATAGCTAGTATGTTAAAATAACATGACTCAGAAAACTTCATCCACTGTGGTTCCAGAAAATATTGGACAATTAGTAATTTTTTCTTGATATAAATGTATCCATAATAACATAATTATTTATTAATTTGATTTTGTTTCTGTCCACAAGGGACAGAAAAAATCTGTTCTTTTAGTGAGGACAATGGTAATAAGTACTGTGTGAATAAATTAAAGATTTTGACACTTTTGTTGCCCTCCTTATCCCATTACTTATTTAATGATAAAGACTTGCGATCTATTTTCAGCTTTGTCTGCAGTATCGAGCAAATCTTCAACTCCTCTACTTCTCTCATCTGTACAATTGACAAAATACCTTCCCTACATCTATCACAAAGTTGTGAATCTCAACTCACTTTGAAAAAAATGCTACCAGCTAAAGGGGCAGAAGAGCTTTAATAGTCTTGCATGTTCAACAAGAACATATTCTGGGGGCATTTACCTAGTGAGACCCAAACATAAAATCACTGTACTCGAATTCCCATAGATCAAGGCATACATTTTCTTTCCTATAGGAATTCTTCAAGAATCTCAGTTGTACAATGGCACTCCCTTCTTTAGTTCATTTCACATTTTGGTAAATATAGAAGCAACATCAGATTATAGTCTAGAAAATGGACATGTGTGTATGGCATGCACTTCTTTCTTCTTTTTTTAACTTCTTATATATGGATATCTTTTTTCTTCAATTAAATAATAAACTCCATCTTGTATATACCATACATTTTAGTCCCTCACGCAATGCCTGACCCATATAAGAAGTACTCAACAAAAGTTTTATTCATCTGTCAAATATTTACTGAGTGCCTATTGCATGGCAGTACAGGAATATAGCAGCCAAAGACACAGACAGGCTTTGCTTTATGGAGTTTACAATCTATAAGGGGAGACTTGAAGCAAATAGTTGTTTAACTTTCATTCATCACATACTCATTGAGCACTCACGTCAGTCAAGAATAAATAGCCAAATATCTTTCTTTATAATTGTAATCATTGTTCTGAATAAACAAGGCACCATGGTTCATAGATGAGATGCATTTAGTTATCACAGCAGGTCTCTGTGAATTCCATCAAGAAAATTTATACAATGGAGTAGTACTCAGCCATAAAAAATAAAATAATGTTATTTGCAGCAACATGGATGGACCTGGAAATCATCATTCTAAGTGAAGTAAGCCAGAAAGAAAAATACCATATGATATACTCATATGTGGAATCTAAACAAACAAAAAAGACACTAATGAATTTATCTACCAAAAAGAAACAGATTCACAGACATAGTAAATGAACTTATGGTTACTGGGGGAAAGAGGATGGGAAGAGATAAATTGAGAGTTTGAGATTTGCAGATACTAACTACTATATATAAAATAGATAAACAAGTTTCTTCTGTGTAGCACAGGGAACTGTATTCAATATCTTGTAGTAATGTATAATGAAAAAGGATATGAAAATGGATATGAAAAGGATATGAAATGCGTACATATGTATGCATATGTATGGCTGAAACATTATGCTGTACACCAGGAATTGACACATTATAAACTGACTATATTTCAATAAAAAAAGAAACACTTATTGAGCTCTTACAAGAGTGAGAGCTTTTGCAGAAGTCTTGACTGATCCCACCCCTCCACATGAGAGCTCATCTGCACTGCATGCCTTTGTCCCAGATTCCGCTTTTACTCTCCCTGCACCCATGCTTTACTGTCTTCCTTCATGGCTGCTGCTGCTATGACCCATTTCTCTGTAATGAAATTGTTTCCCAAACTCTAAGGACAAAATTCAAATATACACAAGTCAGGTAACAAAATCTCGCTTTTAAAAAATGCTATAGAATGTCTGGCTAATTATCAGGTATGCACATGACTTAGAAAATGGTGTAGGGTTTAATGTCTATGCCTACTGAAACCCTTCCAAGGTTTTTTATCAACGAGGGCAGCAAAAGAAATAATACTGTCTCCAGTTTCCAGCTGATCCACCCAGCTTCCAGGTACCTCCAGTTCGGTGAGGTAGAGGGTGGACACAGATCCCTACAGATCTAAAATAGGATTCTAAAGTGAGCTAAACTGCTTCTCATCAGGACCTTCTATTAATAACCTTTCTAGATTTGATGGATCATGTCAGTAGGACAAATAAAAAGCTGTTCTTGTGAATCGAGTGTGGAAGCTCTTCCTTCTCAAGAATCAAAGAGGAGGGACCTAGTCCTACTTTACCTCCCTCTCCGGCTTATTTACTCGTGTTGGAAAGGAGCCTCCGGGGCCTCCAAAACAATTAAAGCTGAGTCTGCTGTCTCAGGAGGGGAGGTCTGCATGTGAGAGCCGGCAGGCATGGCGAAGCCCTTCCACCAGCCAAGTGCTGGCAAAAGGTCTACGCTGTGACATTACACGCTAGAGGACAAAATCACAGATGCAAAGGGGGGAAAATTTGAATCCTGTCCCCCTTCTTTACCTTAGTCTATCCTCTGATCTCTACCTCAAACACCCTCCCCCAAAAATTAAACAAGAAAAGGCAAGCAACGAGCTAAACCCACCACCGAGTATGCACAGGAAGACGGGCCGGAAGGGTAAGTCGTTTCTTTGAGCTCATCTCACATGCAGCCAGCTGAATATAAATTTCCCTCTATCTCATCAAGCTCTCACTGTTCGGCCTCCTCTGACTGATATTGGCTCATCATACTTAATCTAGGGTGAAATTTCCTCGTCTGAGCTAAATTACTCGCAGCCATCAAGGGAAGCGATATTTATTTTTCGTGGGGCTAATGACCTGTCCCCCAGACCCACCCACTGATGGTTATTTACTGGGGCCCAGATGCTTGAGCTCAAAATGAGTGCTAATGTCAGCAGGTGCCATCCCTCATTCAGCTCAGTGATTGAATTGGAGCGATCCCATTGACATTGACTCTGTGACTTTTAAGGCCATTACCCTCAGCCAGAGATGAACCTCTCATCATGGCTATGACAGTGACAGCTGATTAGCGACAAATTACAAGCAGGAAGGTACAGAGGCTTTAGTGGGCAGGGCAGGACCAGTGGTGAGGGTGAGGTGTGGGGAGAAAGAGCAGTAGGAAGAGAGAGAGAGAGACGGAGGGACGAGAAGAAGGAAAACATCACACATCCCTCTTCAGTGTGTTGTTTAATCAATTCTTAGCTATGACCCCTGAGCATATTCTGTTTGGCATCTATTTGTGTATTATATTCAAACACAAGAGATTCATATGTATGTAAACAGACACTCAGGACTCCACACATAAACCTTGAACAGGCAAGAACTCTTATTGGGGAATTTCGGCTGTAAAAGAGAACAACATTTAAAAAAAAACAATAATCCAAAGACTATTCGGGTACAAAAAAAATTTTCACTAAGCAAAGCAAATAACTATTTTCTCTCTTTTCTTTTTGTGTATTTGAAAATGCACTGACCCAAAAACAAAAGGTCTTTTGGAATTTGTTTACAAACTGTTTTTAGAATTTGCAGCTAGATTGTTTCAGTACAGCCTTATGTGGATTACTGCTTGAAGAACATGGATGTGAAGTCCTACATAGTATCTCAAACTGAAGCTCATTTTAAAAAGCTATTCAGCTCCTCACAATATTTATTCAGGAGACTTCAAATCAAAACTTTTTTGGGTATTTTTAACTTAAATATAAGAGTTAAAAATTATTTCCTGAAGATGCTTTAAGTTGAAATGGGTTTTTCTTTGTTTTCTGTCAAGGGAGGTATGGTGTGGATTGGCGTGGGGTGCTTTGTAGCTTTTCACGTGATTCCAAACCTCCGTGTCCAGAAAGGAAAAGGTTAAGTGAGAATTCTAGACAACTTGAGATTTTGAAAGTCAAAACCTGCAGATTCAAAAAACATTGACAGCTGTTTGTCACTTATACCTCAATTTAAAAATAATAATAATAAAACAAAAACAACAACAAAAACACTGATTGTTGAAGCCTCAACACTTGCTAGTACGTAGCGGTTTGGACAGATGCCCTGAGTTCTTTCTTTTTTTTAAACACTTTTATTGTGATATGATTCCTGTACAGTATACTACACATATTTCAGATGTACAATTTGATGAATTTTGATAATCGTATATACCCATGAAACCACCACCACAATCAGGATAGCTACCATTTCCATCACCCAAGAGGTACAAATGCCCTGAGTTCTGAGTGCTGCATACCATGTGCTGAGGGTGGGGCAGGTGTTCCTGCAGCAGAACAGCCTGGCCCCTTGCTGCTCTGCAGCCTCCACAGCCCTGCCACAGTTAACCCACCGCTGAGAGGAGGGACAACCCCAGCACCCACCCACCGGTGCAATGCAAGGCACTACGAACAAAGCCAAGGGAAAAACTGTAGTGTCCTCCTGTCTTTTGATCTCCATACTTAGTCCCTCCTCTTTCGGTCCTCCTTCCTTCCACAACTATCATCCTCCTTGATTTCACATACACTCTCTTGGAAGTACCTGCCACTTGTCCAGGGACCACTCCCAACATACCTGGTAGCAAATAAGATCAAATATTATTTTTTGTGGAAACTATAACAAAATGTAACACCTCTTGCAAAATACTGTCTGCCTGGTTGAAGCTGACTGAAATGTCTGCAAAAATATGAAGAGGGTGTGGGGCTGCAGGCCTTCACCAGCTGGCAAGGGCTGGTTTTACAACATCTCCTCCCAGCTCTGTGGTCAGGGAGCACAGGATGGAAGCTTGACACTGGCCAACATAGGAAAGTTGACAGCACAGAAATCAGTAATGCTACAAAATCAAGACCTTTTTTCTTTCCTTTTCCCAGAGAGCCAGTTGTTTAACTTTGACCAGCACACCACACACGTATTGCTGTCCGTTGTGCAGAAGCACATTTGAATTCTGGGGCAAGGCCAGCCTTTGCGACATTGGAGTGGGTAGGTAGGGAGAAATATGACTCTGCATTGCATGATTTTCTATCTTCTTGCTGATAAATCTTCACTGAGAGTTTCCATGATGGATGTGCCTATTTAAGATTAATAGCCAAAGGGCAAGAAGCCTACCTCCTGATAAGTGCTCTTATATCCGCACCCATGGTGGAACCAATAAATACTTACTAATCATTGTCTTATGATGATAAAACATAAAATTTAGTCACAGCACTTTTTAGTTTGTCTCAGATTTGAAAGGGGCCCTTCTTACCAGAATGGGAATGGTCAAAAAAGACCTCAGCCATCCAGAGGCAATAAAGGAAACTGATGGGTTGCAGCTGCATTAAGTAATGAGTTCAGAAATCTTTTGTTCATACTAAAGCACAGAAAACGCTAAAGCTTTATTGAAACAGCTAATATTGCTTTTCATTACTGAAGTCACTAAAAACTGTCTTGTCCCTTCATATACACGAGCTGTCCACCTTATCCACTCCTGTGGCTTCAGCTGCCATGTGCCTGCTCTGGACTGCACACTCCCTTCTCCAGCCAGTTCTACCTTTTATACCTATACATCCAGCTGCTTACTGGACAGAACCACTTGCTTCTCCCACAGGCACCTCATGCTCAACATGGCCCAGGCTAAACTGACAGTCATCGGAGGCCCCTCGCAACCCAATCCTCCTCCCATGTCCTCTGTCTCAGACAATGGCTGTACCTTCCACCTGGGTGCCCAAGTACCACCCAAGAAGTCATCCTTAATACCTCTTTAGCCCTCACCTTTAACTCCTCCACCAATGAACAACGTAATCCTGCAGATCTTACCCTCTAAATATCCCTGTAGTCCATCCACTTCTCCATCTATGCAGCTACTATGCCCATTCAAAGCACTGTCACATCTCGCCTTGACTATCCCACAGCCTGCACACTGGTTTTTCCCAGTGTCTGAACTTATGTTTCTCCACTCTGCTCTCTGATTTCCCACAAGGCACTTCCCACAATGACTGGAAATCCCTCTAAAACAAACACCTGACCAGGTTACTCTCCTGCACAAATCCGTCAATGGCTTCCAGGACCTTTAACGTGAGCTACAAGCCCTGGCTGACCTGATTCCCGCTGACCTCTCCAGAGTCAATTCCCGATGTTCCCATATCACACTCTACGATCGTGCTCTTCTGAATGTCCTTGGGTCATTTCAGTGTGCCGTGCTCTCCCTTGTCCTCGGGCTCCCAAGCATGTCACCTGAAATACTCTTACTGCTCTCCCCAAACTGTGCTGACTCCTACTCACCCTGCAAATTCAAGGCTAGACAGCACTGCCTCCAGGAAGCTTTCCTTGACCTCTCAAGGATGGCTGGTGGGATGGCCCCCCTCCTGGATGTTGCAGCAGGGCCCTACAAGCACTTCCCACAATGACTGCTAATCTCCCTGTTTCCTTCTCTAGCTTATAAAGTTTGTTCACTAGTGTATTGTCTATGCCCTGCAAGTGCTGTGCACATAATAAAGACTCGACAAATATTCATCAATTGCCCAGGTGAGCAAAATGGATTAAAATTAACAATAAGTTCCAGTTATCAAGGCTCCATAGTGAGAGGGCTGTGCCTTCAAGATAAAGTGGGTCTCAGATTTTAAGAGTCCTTGGGCCTTCCCCACCTCCCAAATCTTCCCCATCATGTGCTCCTGCTGGCTTTGACTTCACATTTTCGGAAGCTTTGTCCTCACGCTTACCATGGTTTCTCTTGGGGACCTGCCGACACAGTGTCTAACCTGCTTATACCCTGATTTGGGTTCTTGGTGTCCCCTATGTTATCCCAGAACCTAACTCTGAGCCCAGAAATCTCAGCCTCACCTTGATTACTCTTCTGTGTATACTGGCAGCAACTTGAGATCATCTGCTGGGCATTTTTCTTCAAAATGCAAAAAGCCATCACTTAGTAGCAAAGCAGACACTGAAAGGCTATTTCAGAGGAATAATTCTTTTCTGACCGCAGGATCACATAGCTGTTTTGAGCATTGCATATAGAAGATTTTACTGTCTAAATCTCCTCCTTCAACCCCTCTGAGTCATATTTCTCTTGTAGGAAGAGAGAGAGACTAAGTTCTGAGGAACTAAAATTGTATCTGATATTTATAACCAGTGTAACTGGGACCACAAAGTCAAGGCTATGAGCAAAGTAAAAAACTGCATGGGAAAGCCGAGGTGTAAAAAGAGATGAGCCGAGTTCAGAGGATCAGCAAAACAGAATGGGATCAGCGGCATCTACCCAAATCTGGGTACAAAACCAGAGGAAGATCAAAGCAAAAGAAAG
This sequence comes from Camelus bactrianus, assembly GCF_048773025.1. Taxonomy (NCBI): domain Eukaryota; kingdom Metazoa; phylum Chordata; class Mammalia; order Artiodactyla; family Camelidae; genus Camelus; species Camelus bactrianus. The sequence goes on along the minus strand of NC_133540.1, from coordinate 89,318,163 downwards.
ATAAAAGTGTTAGGGAATCAAGAGGAAGGTGAAGGCAGTTTCAAGGCCACACCCTAGAGTGGCCATTTGTTTAAGTCACCAGGGAAAACTGAGGGTGTGAGTTGGTCCAGCACAAGGAGGCAGATGCAGAACTCAGGTGTATGAGAAACTGTTTGGCATTAATGACTACTTACAGCAGTGTGATCCTGAGCAAGCTACACAACTTCTCTGAACTTTAGTCTCCTCATCCGAAAAAAATGGGATTCATTATCATGTACGCCTAATAGATCTATGGGAAGAACTGAGATAATATACAGAAAGTGCTTAGGCCATTACCCGGCAAATATTAAGTGTTTAATGAATAACAGTGATTATTATTACTACTATTATTATTATTACCATTTAGGTTGAAATTAATTCAGAGAGTGGCCCAGATCACACCCATGTATTTTTCTCCATGTACCAACAGTATTAGTTAAAACTTATCCCAAGAACTCCTAGGCCCGTTGACCTACCTTTGGTAGGTCAATAATTAAATCACCCTGTTCCCCACTCCTAAGTTTGGAACTAATGGAGAAATAGATGTGTAATTCAGACAGATGGAAATCAAAACATCAATTGTATTACTGGCAAAATCAGGCTGTAGAACATGGGTGAGATTTTCAGCCATAAACTTAGCTGGCACTTCCTTGAATCAGACTTGTATATCTGGACACAGGCACCTGGACCAGCACAGGGTGGAGCTGTGCTGCCAAGTTCACTGCCAAGCGAGGTGATCTGACAGGGTTGCACCCTCTGTGCAGGCCTGGGAGGGTCTGGGCAATGCTGTTTGCTTCTTCTCCCAACTCACTTGTCAAAGCAGGCTCTCCTCCTTCTCCAGGGGTTAAGAGGGGCCAGTAGGGATCCACAGCTCCCCTGATCAAGCTCCTCCCTGGAGACAGGAGTGGGGAATAAGTGCTCCCACCTAACATGGTCACAGCCACTGTGCCCTCCAAATGCTTGGTTCAGATCCTACCTTAGAATATGTATTGTCTCAGTCCACAGAAATCCATGGACCTATGGTCTTCATCAGCCTAACTTTGCTTTCTTGAAGGAAAGCACTATTACACTATTTGAGTGAATAACTTGCTGTGAGAGACACTGAAAGTCTGGACACTTTCCACAATGGAAATTTCCTTGCACATCCTTGTCCCCTGCAGCCATTTCTCCCCACCATCTTGCACCTGGGCTTGGCCCCTAACACTTCCTCTCCAGCCCTCCCGATAAATCCAAATTGCTCAATAATCATTGATCATCCATGGAATAAATTCTGTCTCCTCTGAGAACTGTCCTTAACCAAATGTTCCAGAAACTAGCTGAACTTCTGCTAGCCCCCACCCACTAAAGCCTTATCAAACATTCCACAACTTTCTGCAAGCTAAAACACCCCATCAGAGTTTCCTCAAGCTTGACATTCTCAAATAAAGACCCAGGCTAATGGTGCTCTGGTTTATCTTCTTCCACATTGGTTTTCTCTATTGGATCATTCTACTAGGTTCATGAGATCAAACTGGACCATGTTCAATATCATTATAATGCATCTTAAATGCAATATATGCATCTATCAAACCTTAGAGAAGTAGAAAATTCTAGGCTGACTGAGAGAAAGGGGCTATTGGCTTCACATGTAAACCAGGTTACCTTAAGTGTCCCCTTGTGGTCTGACGCTGATAACCGCCTATTTAATTGTGGCCTTCTCAGCAAATTCAAACAGTTTAATCTATTAACCTCATTGTGATTTTAAGCTTGACATGGCAAAATGATGTGTTAGAGGTTCCACCCCAAAAAAAGTCAAGGATGATGAATAAAAAAAAAAATTGACTTCACCAGCATAATCAAATCAACATAATCCATTGTCTGCAGTACTCATTGCTTCAACAAGTCAAAAGATTCCTTGCTTACAACCTGTTCTGTGCAGGAAAAATCAAATGGTAGAATATGACAATAGCAATGCATTTTATGGTGCTTCAGATGGCCGGGCAGTGAAACCATCCCCGAGTCACTGAGTCCAGACTGCTTAAAGTTAAAGCAGTAGTATTATCAGAGAATGAGGAGAGAATGAGCCTGTGGCCCCATGCGGGGCCCATTCACCATGGTGCGTTTGTGAGACCGAGTATCCGAACAAGATAATGTTCTCCTCACCATTTTGACTGGTCAATTTGGATGACATATTTTGGGCATCTCTGCTGATTCCATGACTGTAACTTGTACACCGTCCACAAATCCCCATCTGCAGCTACAGATGGTCCACAATTTTTTTCCAGTGTTTATAACAGCTCTTGGAGGTGGGGGTGGGGAGAATGAAGGTTTTGCAGCCAAGCTGCCCTTGTCAGGTGAGCGTTCAGTCCTACTGAACTACAGCACTTCCAAAAAGCAAATTTACAGGCCTATACTTACTCAGTGCTGGCAAAACATGTCCCAAGAATTACACTGCAGATATAGACAAACGGTACCTAGCAGGAAGTCATCTTTGGTACATCGCATGCCATTGATCTTTAGAAACTGTTGATTGCAGGGATGGTTTCCTTTCAGAATAATTTACATTTCCAATTATGGCTTGGATACCATTAAGCTGTGCCCTCCAATACAATAGCCATTAGCCACACTTAGTTATTTAAAGTAACTAACACTTAATAATACTAAAAATTCAGTTCTTCCATCACACTAGACACACATAAAGGACCCAATAGCCACATGTGGCTTGTGGCTACTGCACTGGACTACACAGAAACAGAGCACTTCTATTACCACAGAAATTTCTATTGGATAGTGCTGCCTATGAGGAAAATGGCTTTATCAACAGTGAATATTTTTCCATAATTTTTATTGACTCTCAACACCTCTTAAGTTGCCCAATGCTTTTTTTTTCCTTTCCCACAAACATCTTACAAGAGATTTTTACAATAGGATCAATGGCTTCTTTTTGGAAGGCACAAGGATGACAGTCCTAAAATATCCTGAAAACCTGTGGTGACCCATTGTCTCCAGACAACTAAATAACTGAATACTAGGTTTGAGACTCCTGCTTTCTTTGTTGAACTGAGATGACATGTAGACTTAGAAGAGCTGTATTGCTCAGTTGACTTTCTCTTCTTTGACCAGTTCACATTTATTAATAGCTAACTGGGAAGGACCTCCTGGTCTACCTTACTTAATGCGCATATTAGCCAGCAGAATGCTAAGCATTCCCTATTCTAACCGTCATAACACAGGTGTATTGTTCTTATCTTATCCACATCCCAGTTTCATTTATGAGAAAATTAATATTGAGAGAAGTTAGCTTATTGACTTATTAAAATAATTCAGCAGAGCCAAGACATAAGCCAGGTCTATCTGACAACACTCTTTGCCTCTAACTACCAGGGAAGACTGTCTCTTGTTGAGTTAGAAGCCTTATGAAAGCTCATGGGAGCTTATCCAAACAATGCATCAGTGAGCACACCTGTATTATGATCCCTTAATTCTTTCCATGTAGTTTATGATGCAAGAAAGAAACATGCTCTAGTAGCTACACCAATCACTGGCTTTCAAATCTGATACTTTTAACTCTACCCAGAATCACGAGTAAGTGAGGAAAACTTCCCATAAATCCAGGGAAATCCTTAATTGCTCACCTGGCACTGCAAATGACAATAGCTTACACTCATAAACACAAACAAAAAAGTTAGGCAAATAATGTTTACAGCTTTTATCTTTTGTTGGTGGATAGTTTCCCCTGCTCCCTTCTTTTCAAAAAAGAAATATCATTGATGTTGAAAAATTATATGTAATAAACACATTAAGAGATGACTGAAAGAAAAGTCTGCCATTTCTCCATCAAGGATTTAATCGTGTAGTTTTTCACAAGAAAACTGACTCACATTGTTGGTGTCATTAACAAAATTTCCCTTCTGCCAACTGTTGTACTTTTTGTTTTGTGCCAGTTGGCTGCTGTCTTCGATAGCTAAGGCAGCTGCATTTCAGCAGAGAAAGAGGCACAGAGAGATTAAAAAGCCTGCTAGGATTTCTCAAAATGAAAGGAGTTGTGTGCCTGTGTGTACACACAAAAAGGGTGTAAATAAACCTTCTCTTGCAAAGGTATAGGGCTTATGTCATAAGAGAGGGTATAGACAAGCTAATGGAAACCTTTAAGGAGAAAACCTCAGAACAGTGTAGCTACCTCTAGAGTTTAGTCTTGTCATCTTCAGGTGAAAAATGATACTTTTATTATTGCTGATGTTATTACCCTACTTCAAATCTGTGTCACTATCACACAGGACACTATCACAAAGGACAGCACTGTATGCCTCTGAGTGTTGTGCACTGCACAACACAAAGGGGAACTAGTCACATGAAAGAGATCATATATTTGTATATTTATTTAAATAACAAAGTAAATTATCCTTTAAAAAACCAAGATATTATGATAATTTTCCATCAAATGATAGCAAAGTTTTTGAGGAAAGGGTGCCTTTTAAAATACATTCGAAGTTGACACAGGAGCTAGTTAGTGGTTGTTTTTTAATAATTCTACATATTTAATAATTCTACATATCTCATCCTTTTTTTAAGACAGAAGAATACACTTGTTAACATTTTGATTGAGACTTTTATCCCAGGAAGTTACTTTTAAACTTTTAATTAAAATAAAACATATTCAAGGACCTGATTATTTGAATCATTATAAACCTGCAAATCATTAAAGTGTTCATTTATTCATTCGTCCATCCAACAGGTATTTGTTAAATGTCTTTTATGAGCCTGGCAACATGCTAGGTGCTGGGCATTTAACAATAGTTAAAATTCAAGGCGGCTTTAAGTTGATAAATGTAAAGCAATACTTAAAAAATGCCAAAAAGGCTTTTTGTAGAACTAAACAGGTTTATAAAAAGTTCATATTTTAAAAATAAGCATGCAAGAATAATTATAAAAGTAATGGAAAAAGAGCTATCTAGGGAGAAGACATACGAGATATTAAACATACTATAAATAAAACAGAAGACTCTGGCACATGAATAGTTAGACGAGAAGAATAGAATAGAAAATCCAGAAACAGACTCAAATATACATGGACATTTACTATATAATATAGGTATCATGGGCATAGATATAGTTTTTAATAATTATTTTGGTATTACAGAATATTTGGAAAAAGATAAAATAGAATATCTCACATCATATACAAAAATGAATTCCAGTGAATCAGATCTAATGTAAAAAAAAAAGAAAGAAACTGTACATATACTAGAAGAAAGTAAGTGGGAAAAAACTTTCTAACTATGACTTAAAAATCCAGGTTCAATAAAAGAAAATAATGATTATTTATTATTATTATTATAAATTTATTACATATGAGTTTAAGAAAATATCATTAGCAAAATAAAAAAATCAGGGGAAAATAGTTACAAACATAAAGTGGGAAAAGAGTTAATGTCTCTAGTAAATAAAGAACTCTTAAAAACAGGGAAAGACTCAGAAACCTGATAGAAAAATGAGCAAAATATGTAAGTAGACAACTGACAAAAAATTATTAAAAGATGACACATAAACATGTGAAAAGATGTTCAACTTCACTTATATATAAAAAAAGAAAGAAAAATTAAAAAATTAAAACTACACTGAATATTTCTCACCTGACCAAGGAGAAAAAAATTCAAAAGCTTGACAGCATAATGTGTTGGCGAGGCTGTGGGGAAACAGACATTCTGATACATTACTGCTGGGAATGAAGAACAGTGCATAATGGGAAGGGAAGTTTACCAGTATCTAAAAAAAAAAACCTAAAAATATTTAAAAAATCACTGTGCAATTGGCTCTGAATTGGGCCTCAGTCAGGGCGAAGTGGTATTATTTATTGGACCACTTCAGACCTCAACGTGAGACTCTGAGATCACAGCAGGGAGAAGGGAACTCACTGTGTTGCACGTGATAGCTGACTCTTTACTTAGGCCTCTTGGTGAGTGCTTGCAGCTCTGACAGTAAATACAGCCCTATGTGTATTTCTTTCTATGGAAAGTGAAGCTGAGTTATATCCCCAAAGTGACCCAGCTAACAAACAATGAAGCCAGAATCAACCCCAGGTTGGCCTCCTGCAGGAACTCTTGTCTCCTCTGCACGAGGCCACCTCGTACCTCATAAAGATAAACCGTGCAGAGTCCTGAGGGACTCCAGCTTAGCTGCAAAGGCCAGTCCTGCTCTTGGGTCCCCAAAACACTTCCTGCTTTCTACCACAACCATGACGTTTTAATCTGCCTCCTAAAGGTCTGGCATTTCTAGAACATTCCTGGAAAGCATCCTGACTTCCTGTTTCTTCATAATCTAAATGTCTACACCTAGCCTCATACAAGAGATATATACTGGAATAATTTTTAAAGTACTAGAAGAGAAGGCTTGCTACTTAAAGGAAATATTTTGTAAAGCAAATAATTCTTCAGTGATTCAAATATTTATCCCTGATGTTTTTATAAATTTAAATATTTAAATGAAGGGTTTCTGGTCATTAGAACATAGCAATTTTATAACTATTTTGATCACAGAGCTATTTTTAACTTTGATATGAAAAACTGAATAGTGTTACACTTTTCTCATCTTTAAAATTAGAAGGTTGGAGTTGAACTTGATATTTTAAAAGGCTGCATCCAACATGAAAAACCTATTTATTAATTTCTGAACTCTGCAAAGCACTTCATCACTGTCAAAATATTTTAGAATGCATTCTCATTAAATCCTGACAATAACCCTGATTCGGCAGAGAGTGGTTATTATCTCCATGCTCCTGATGGGAACCCAGGCTTCAACCCGCTCTGTATTGTGGCTTGGATTTCAGCATAGAGGAAGCTAGAGCCCAGGATTTCCAGCTCCCAGCCCCACATCTTTCCGCAACCTGGAAATGCATGTCTTGAATTCTGGGTCTATACAGAGACATGGTCCTCCTTCAGCAGTTGGGTAAATGTAGCTTTACCAATAACCTAGACACTAAGAGAGACAGTCAATAGTCAGGGCTGCCAAGAGAGTTTGCTCCAGTAGGGAAAAAAAAAAAGGGGGTGTGTATGTGTGGAGGGGGTCAGGGGTACTCCTTAACAGGAAGAAAAGGCTGAAAACAGAAAAATGAAGCAGAATGTGGATTGATACCAAACATCATCAGGCCAAGGGCCCAATAATTTGTACCACCTGCCTTGATGCCCTACCCACATCTTTCTCCTACACAGACCCCTGCAGACAGCGTTCCATGTGCATCTTCTTCAAAGTGCAATCCCAGGCCATTCTGTACAGAGAGAGGAGTGAAGGCCAAAGAAGCGTGGGGCACGCTGGCAGGAAGTAAGAAGCATTTGAGAACATCCAGTGCTCAGGCTACTGTGCTCCAGTGAGTAGCCTGCCAGTCAGTATAGGTGCAATTAAAGTTTGCTTTCTATCCATGTCTTTAGAAGCTGCTGAGCGGATGCTGGGATGAATGATCAGGAGTTCAGGGCATCTTCCAGGTAGAAGGAAACATTTAAACAGTCTCAGGTTGTGATAACAGCAGTGGTTCTGCATATGATTGTATCTGGGGGCCTTTTTCCTTGACCAGTGCTCTAAGATAACGTTTATTAGAAAATCAACTTATTGGACCTTCATAATGGTACTGAAAATGAAACACATAGTAAAAATAAATGAATAAGAAGTCAGGTTTGAGGTCTATGGAAGCAATACATGTGATCTGTACCAAAACAGCTGCACACTTTCACAAAAGCTTATATCTAAAACTGGAATGCACATTATCATTTTTCAAATGTTTTCAAATAGAATTCCCCCAGTGATCTTGTGAAGTAGCAGGCATTTGAGGGAACTCTTTAATTGAACTACATATACAACCAGAAAAGCATCCAGATCACTGGGCCATCACACAGCCTGAGGAATCTTCCCAAAGTAAACACAACTGCGGAAACCATGCCCAGTTTAAGAAAGAGAAAACTGGCAGCACCCCAGAAGCCCCACAGTTAACCGAAGTCCCTCCTGACACTTCCCCACGGAAGAAAGCACTCCTCTGACTCCTCACAGCACAGCTGCATTTTGACATGTGTTCTCAGTTTTCCTCTTAAAGATGAGGAAACTAGTGTTTAGAAAGCTGCAGTGGCCTTTCCACAGTCACACAAGTCTCCAGCCAACCAGTCTGCTCTCCTCACTCCTAACCGAGGGCCCTGTTCTCTATCGCATGCTGCTAGATTCTCCTTCAATTTCCTGGAAAACAGAGGTGATTTTTGTACCCTACTTGTTGTGCATGTCCATTTAATACTGAGAGCAGCTGCAATGATTAATTTGAATATGCATGTCAAAATATGATTTGTTATAAGAATATTCCCAGCAGCAAACACTACTCCTGCTTGCTGCCTATCTACCCTTTGTTATAAATGGACTCATACTGGAAAAAGAAAATTTCTTACTAATTTTTAGTCCTAACATCACTTAGCTAAATAATTATATTCATGTCATCTTTGGAATGCAACATTACTAATATATTTTTCTTTTTCAAATCCTGGTGAAATACTCAAATATTTTCTAAAGGAGAAAAACTTCCAAGCAAGTAGCTACAAGAGAAATATAAAAACAGTGTAATCCTGACAACTACCAGATAACAACAGTTAGTAGTCTCTATAAAGAAATAGTGCATTTCTTCGAAAAAATTAATGCAATTAAAATTTTAACCTCCCTCTATTTTTCTCTGATGGGCAGACATTTAAATGAGTTGATCTTACTCTTTTCTTTCAACTTGAGGAAAAAGAATTTGTCATAACACTGATGACTTTTCAAAGCCATCACCTTACAACTTCCAAATATTACAGAGTAAGCTTAGTCCAAAAATTACTTTGAAGAATCAAAATATTTTGTTTAACGTAGAATAATTCTGATACTAACCTCAGAATTTGGCCAACAGATCAGAATTCACACAAGCCTTAGCTTTTAAAAAAGTGAAGTGATGACTGCTCTGCTAACACTTTTCATATAACTGCAGATAACGAGCCTACAATAGCTGAAGACTATTAAGATTATGCAGAAAAAACCTCATCCCTGAAAGAGTGGGTAAGCAAAAGGTTTCACTTCCTTTTTAATGTCAGCATTAGAAACCAACTGGAAAATAGAAAAAGTAAAAACAACTTCTGCATGAGGTAATATAGAGGCACCATTCTTCTGATTGCCCTGAATTATTCAAAAATATAATGAAATTCCAGGAAACATCAGATGCTGCGGGTACATGAAGATAATTTTGTTTTTATAACCAATTTCAGGCAGATAAATATTAGAATCCTTTCCAATTTCTCCCTTATGAAACCGAAGTGTCACCAAGATTTACAGCCCCTCAAGTTCCCTTTTCCGAGGAACATTCATTTACATAAACAGATAATCCTAGATAAAAATTTCCATTAGACAAAGGTGAAATGGATCAATTTTCTCTGCCAAGACAAATCTTAAATCTTGAACAGATAGGGTCATTATTACACCAGCCCCATTTCAGAAATAATGTATTTTTAAAAAATCAGCCGATAGCAGCCATTTCCAGCTTTCCAATTATCTTTAAGAAAAGCTTATTCTGTGGACAATAAAGCACATTACTGCACAATATGATACAGTCCATAAAGATCACAATGTTTTATGAAAGGTTAAAGAAAGCTCAGCACATTTAGGGGAATGTCATAACCCGCAAAGTCTTTCAAGACTCAGCTGCAGCCGTGGGCAGGCTGTGCAAACATTGTGCTAGGCGATGCAGAATTCCTTTTTCAGTATCAAAACAGTGAAAAAGAAAGCATATGCCAGGATGCTTCTATTGTGAAACCTGGGATTTCTACAGATAAGATGAGAGAGGAAATGAAACCACAAGAAGTATCTCTCTTCATTTCTGAAGCCATCAGATTCACTCAATAGGAGAGTTCTATGCTGACAAGAAGGCAACTCTATTTTCTTGGAACCCAGTGCCAGCTTTCTTGTTTTCTCTTCAAGCAACTTTTTTCATGCTGTTTCATCAATATTAACAAAAACTACAGCAAATAAGGAAAAAGGTCTCTGACTTTTTCCCCATCCTTCATAAAATGCCCTAGTAGTTTTAAACGACTAAGGAGGAAGGGATGTGTGCCGTGATATTCAAAGTTATAATTAAGTAAAGGAAATTAAAAATTCTCAGATGCCTGATAAAAGATTGTTTCACTATAAGAGTATGGGGATTTAGAGATCAACCCATTTTCTTCTTCTGTACTAACGAACCACTGCAAGAAACGGTTTCAGAGGCTATTGCTCCCTTATCAAATTGAGAAGAAGAACTCACTCCACAGAGAGAACTGATCAGCTACTATGGGCAAGGCTACAAAAGGGAAAGGGCATAAAGGAGACTCAATCTCAGTCCCTCAAGAAATTGATGCATATCAAAGGGGGTGGGGGTTGGACCACTTAAAGGAATGTTATATTTAGCTTAAAATTAGAATGAAGAACAAGATGGAAAATGATCCCGTCAGATTCATTCAACCTACCAGAACCGTAAGAACAAAGTGATGCTGCAAACATCTGAAATCATAGTTTAAGGTAAATAAAAGCTTTGAAGAAGCTTAAGAGAGTCCCTGATACTTAACTCCACACTATCCAGGGATGGGGGAAACAGCTGTATCTTTTAAATACCATGAAAAAGAAAAGAAGTCATCATGAGAGGACCCACTGATGTCTAAATTATTATTTTTAAAAATTGGTTGTTAAATAAAATTCAGTTGCTTCATATCAAGTACAAGATTTTATAATTTTGAGATTATACAACTAACACTGAGTTTAGGAAATAAATTACCCTTGACATCATCATAATCCAAACAGACACTTAGGCCATATTTAAATATTTTATTTAAAGGAAACAGCAGAGGCTGAGCTAAATATGCTCCGTTTATTCTTCCAATAAGATAAATAGCTTAGAAGATGTGTCTTAGTCCATTCAGGCTGCTATAACAAAATACCACAGATGAGACCGCTTATAAACAGCAGAAACGTATTTCTCACGGTTCTAAAGGCAGGAAGGCCGAGATCAGGGTGCCAGCAACGGTCGGGTGAGGGCTCTTTCAGGTCGCAGACTTCTCGCTGTATAATCACGTGGGAAAAGGGCAAGGACACTCTCTCAAGCCTCCTTTATAAGGACATTAATCTCCTAATGCCCTCCCAAAGACCCCACTTCCTCTACCATCATGCTGGATGTTGGGGTTTGAACATGCGAATTTGGCAAAGACAAAGACATTCAGACCACAGCAAGATGGGAGAAGAAAATGGTGAGAAGAAAAACTACCCTACTCTGTATCTCCAAAAGGCCAAAGTTTCTGTGTGATGGACCAGAATAGAAAGGGAGAGAGAATGAAGCCCCCTAACTGTCATTTGCATGATTGAGATTTATAAGTTAAAAAAAATAGATGAGATTGGATTGCATGTTTCTAGGGCTGAGACAGGTAGACTGAATAGAGGCAAAACTCTTCTCTTGATTGAACATTCCCATGCAGCGCTAGAGAGAAGAAACCAAAACATCGGCATTTCCACTCTAAAAGCTGTCCATCCTGAACTTGCTAGCGCCCTCCTGCCAACCTGTCTGCCTTCCTTTCTTCACTTGCCCAGAGGAGGAAACATTGGGGGAAAGTTCAGGAGATACTTCCCTTCCATGTCCATGTAACTTGTGCCCGACTATGAGCAAAATTCTTACTACGAATAGAAAATGAGTCTTTGGTCATGTAATGAGCTGGGAAAAATAATTTTACACTTCAGACTTTTGGGGGATTAAAAAAAAAAAAACACCTTGAAGAGTACTTGGAATAGGAGACAAGCCCTCAGGGGGACAGGCTGTGCTCTGAAGAAGACAAGGAGAGAAATGTTTGTTTTCCCAATGATGGGGGAAGCCAGGCTGGAAGGGAAGCAGGTGCAGTCAGAGAAAAGGCAGAAGGTGCACACAGTGACTTGTCAGAGCCTTCCAGATCTTTAATAAAACCCACAGAAACCTCACTGAATGTTTGATGTGAGTGGATTCCGTATAGAAACCAGTAAAACAGCAAAACAGTAACTTCAAAACACCCAAGGCAAAGGTGGGAACAGAAACCCATGAGCCAATGAAATCTGCAGATATCTTCAGGAAGCCTGAACTCTAAAGGGCAACCCTACCTTGCTCTCAAGGTTAGAGTGGTCCCAACTGTCAGTCTGGAATAAGTTTTCTAACCCACCTTTTGGTCTACAAGGGAACTTTACAAGATAAGTCAATATGGGAAAAATGAATGAGGAACTTCTGGTATCACTTTTACCAGCACACTTTTCTGAGTGTAAGTGCACCTTAAATGTCATTTTAACTTTTTATGTGCATGTAAATAGCTATTATTTCAGTTGCTGGAATATTAGTCATAACATCTAATGATGTGGAGATTGTTGCCTTATAAAACTCACAGCTGGGTGGCTACATGGCTCAAGGCAAAAGCCTATTTTAAAATCCATTGCTTTAGGAGGAGAATGTTTATTAAAACATTATATCTATTAAAAATATATGATGCATCATTGGTCATTCTCTGTGTTGTAATGCCAACCACAGTTTTCTCCAGCAAGGCTTTTTGAGTTGATACCTGGAAACCTGGCAAGGTCCACAGCCTAATTTACCAGTCCATCAAAAAATAAATAAATCCCAATAACCAGAAAGTAAATCACCAAAGGTGCCTGCATAGCAGCCCATAAACTCATGTTTACACAGGATCCGTGGGGGTAGCTTTTGCTGTCAGTCAAGTATTTCTAAGCTTGTAGGGAAGTAAATGTTCAAAAAGGAGTAAATGTTTGATCTTTTTGTAACAGAAGTTAAATGAATTAATAATAAAGATACAGTGAGTGGGGCTCATATTTGTGAAATAGAGAAGTGAGATGAGAAAAAAAGGACAAGCTAACAACTAGGGTGACAAGGGCTAAAGAAACATTTAGAAAGACAGGTCTCTTTATGCAATTAAGCTAGACTCTACCTTCAGTAGTTCTCACAATGTTATTCAAGTTATGGAGAAAAATGGATTTTTCATCAACTTAACAGCAACAAACTGAGAATAACTTGTAAATACAAACAATTTCCAGAGAGATTTCTGACTTTCTTAATGTGCCATCAGTCCAACCCTGCTGCTTGCTTGTGCTTAAAAAGAATACTTAATCTATGGATTTTCTATCACCTAAAATAAATATTTGATGAAGATATACTTGGTCTGAACCCAGCAGAAGTTCCATAAACATATGTCACACTGAATCCAAGTCTTTTAATTGCACCGATTTCCTTTCTGCTACCTGACTGCACAATTATTTTGCTGAATGCTACTTCCATCCAGATAGACAAAGAAAGGCAGAGATGGAAATGTTCAAAGAGGGTCAGTGTGACAAGGCACATGGAAAATTTTTTCAATAAGGCTGAAATTTGAGATTTAAAGGAAGGCTCATCTTTGACTTTCAACTACCTTAATTCTCTGTTCTTCACCCTCTTGGGGATGTAGAAGCAATGAAAAGGGTTATAATTGGAAAGCTGAACAAAGTAATTAAGCAAGCAACTTGAGCTAAGCCAATGGCACAGAACCTATAAATCGATCTTTCCAGAGTCCAACTGAGTGCTCAGCTTTGTGCTGATCTTACTTCTCTGCTTTCCTTTTTCCACGCTCATTCACTGGTCTGTAGGATGCTCTGCGCACCACCCAGCTCCTTGCTTCAGGACCAAGGCACTCATTTCCCTGCTGCCTGGATATGCTGGCTGCTGTGGGTCACAGCTGAGATCTCCCTGGAGTTTTGCTCTCAGCAGAAGGGAGCTGCCTCCTCCCAAATCAGACTCCTCAGGGTCAGCCACATATCCAGCAACTGGTCAATATGGGGATACGAAGGCCCAGTCCCCTCACCTCAACTTAGGATATCTCTGAAGGGCTTTTCAAACTTCAGAGCTTCGTGTGGGATCAGCTGAGAGCTCTGTTGCAACTGTACTACAATTCAGCTCTCCTTCTGCCCAATCCTGCTTCCCAAACAAGTGTTGCTCCTAAAAGACTCCTTTAAAAATTTTCTGTACACAAATCTCTGGCTCAGATTGACTCCCAAGAACCTGACCCACAGAAGGGTCTTTCTTAACTTATAGCAAAACTGAACTGAGACACAGAGAGGAAAAACCTCACTGAGAACCACCCAATGTCTGTCTATTGCCACTTTTTTGTTCATGACCCCTCCTTACTGCTCCACCGAAGAGGCACCCCCTTGCTAATAGCCATCTACCTTTTACCAAGGAGAGAAATAACACTGAACTGTCTAGAAAAGTGAGATTGGGGAAAGGAGATATGGAATAATTCAGGAGAACAGTAAATGTCTCAATATCATCTTATTCTAATACTCAGTGGCCTTTCTGGGACAATCTTGGTCATCATATTCCTGGAGCAGGAAAAGGAAATAGAACTGAAATTGAATAGCTTATGAGAATACCCAACAAAAACCAGACCCATTCTAATCAATTTCCACCTTACTAAATCAGAAATTCCCTTGAATGAAGCTTTCTGCTGTAGCCCACCTGGGATTCCACAGTGAATGGAAATTTCAAAGCTTTCTTACTGCAATATGTTGGAAGGTCCAGGTCACCTCCATTCACCAAGTTCTTTCTCCAACTACCACGTTGTAATAGGTAAAATTATTCTCCAGTCCTCAGAGTAGTTCATCCAGACTTATTTAGAGGAAGAATAAATGTCTCAAAATGTAGAGTTTTTGCTTTGGTAATCATGATATATTAATCTCCTATTGCTGCTTTACCAAATTACTATAAACATCGTGGCTTAAAATAGTAGAAACTTATTATCTTACTATTCTGTAGTTCAGAGGTCTGAAATTGGTCTTACAGGCTAAAGTCAAGATACTGGCAGGGCTATATTCTTTCTGGAGGCTCTAGGAAAGCGTCTGTTTCCTTACCTCCCCAGCTTCTGGAGGTTGCCTACATTCTTTGGCTTGTGGACCCATCTTCCATCTTCAAATTCCTCTCTCTGCTTCTATCACTACATCACCATTTTCTTCCTCTGACCTTCCTGGCTCTTTCTTACAAAGACCCTGGTGATGACATTGGGCTCAATAAATAATCCAGGATAATCTCCCTATCTCAAAACCCTTAACTTAATCACACAGGAAATCCCTTTTGTCATGTAAATTAACATATTCACAGGTTCTAAGCATTTGAGAGTAGACATCTTGAGGGAGAGCATCACTTGGCCTACCATACACGGCTATTCATTTTTACCAGGAAATGAAAAAGAATGATCTAACTCCCCCAGGAGAACTAGTTTTAAAGTTCAAGTCACAGTCTCACCTCATAAATACTGGTTCAGTGTCTTCTCCTAGTGCTACAGCTGCATCATCCAACATCACTGTACTAATTAGAAGCTCACCCATTCAGCTGCCTGGATTCTGCTAACTCAGCTGGGACCTTTAAATTTAGTCAAGCTATTTTTGTGGAAATTTTTCCCAATTTTACAGGGGTGGGAAGCTAGAAGCACAAGCTTCTTTTGGATATGCAAAAACTGAAACAACTTGGTGACTGAAAGTACACTCAAATACTTTCATGCACAATTCAAGAATCAAAGCAAATGGAATTGCAGAATTGGATAACTTGCAGGGCTTCTAGGGGGCCTATTTAGTGAGTTCTTTCATTCCACCAGTGAGAAAGCTAAGGAATAGAAAGATTAAGTCAAGCTCATTAGCCTCTTGAGTAGTAAATCCGAGACATGATATCTGTACCTTCTGCTTAATTGCCAGGAGGGGATGAAGGGAAGAAAGCAGGGGAAAAAAGGCATGCAGGAAGGAAGAAGGAAGGAAGGAAGGGGAGGGGACGGGAGAGAAGGGGAGAGAAGGGAAGGGAAGAGAAAGGGAGAGAAGGGAAGGGAAGGGAAGGGAAGGGAAGGGAAGGGAAGGGAAGGGAAAGGAAGGAAAATGATTTGGGCATCCACCCTGCACCAGACCTCACACAAGTCACTTTGCTTCATATTATCTATGTCATCCTTACAAATATCCTGGTGATAGAGGTATTGGCTTCATTTTTTATAGATCAGGAAACCAAGGTTCAAAAAGATCTGGTATGTCCACTCAAGTGCAGACATCCAGAACAGTCAGCTCTCAATCAAAGAGGATAAAGGGGAAAATGAATCAAAGTCATGTATAATCCCAATACTGATTAAAACAAAACTAGTCAGAACTTGGTACCAAATGAATTTATATAAACATATTTCCTTGTAATTATATCTAATATTTAGGAACACATTTACCACTCCACAGATGTCCAAAAATGTAAAAATAATTTTAGTGCAACTCATTAAGAACACTAAATACCACATGTGTCACTTGACGAGAAGTCACTAAAAGCTTGCTAAAAATCTAATTTCTATTTGCTTCCTACTTAATCTCTTTTTCTACAGGTTAGAACAGAACCAAGTTGGGCAAAGAAGTAGTCTCAGTGCTTCAGTCTTCCTCTTCCTCTTCCTCTTCCTTCCCTTTCTCATTTAATTCCTCCATCCTGTCCTTGTCATGCTTGAATCTACAGCCTCCTAAACTCCCTTTGCCTTTGCTTAAACTAGAGCTTCCTCCTTAAGGGCTCACTGATGGGGCCCAGAACTAGGAGTTGTATAGCTGGAGGGGGTCTGACAGTTACCAGACAGCTACAAGCAATGAAACCTTCAAATATGCACTTTTAATGCCCTTTCTATTAATCCAAGAAACAGAGAACATAATCCCAAATAACTGAGAAATGAGCATGACTAAGGAACTGAAAACTTAGCTTTCCAGGATTCCCAAGCCTTTTCTTCTTACCATTTACTGCCTATAAAGCAGGAAGCACAAGAGATTTATGCTCAACAGTTGGCTTAAAATCATAAATACACCCAGCATCATTCTGTGTTATGCTACAAAATAGGACCTGAAAGTTGTACATGAAGTGAAGTGAAGTTTCATAAAAAAAAAAAAAATCACAAGTTGCCATTGACTCTGAAGATATTTACAGAGCTGTGTTCTACAAGTCCTGCAAATGAGATTCTCGCCTGGCCTGGAATGCCTCCCTAGCTCCTCCACCAGACACCCCACCCTTCACACATACACACACGAACACATGTACACCCTCGCCTGGCTGAGTCTTTTCAGTCCTCATCAGGCAAGGCCTCCCAGACCCTCCAGACTAGGTTCAGTCCCCCCTCATCTTCTTATTGTCTCTGGAGCTCTTCTCACTGGTGTTGGTTGACTCATCCTTTGTCAGTAGGCTAGGATAAATGTTTGGGCACCAGGTTCTGGAGCCAGTCTTCCTGAGTTCAAGTATCAGCTCTGTCACTAACCAGCTGTGAGATCTTCAGTAAATTTCTTAATCTTCTGTGCCTCAGTTTCTTCATCTGGGAACAGGAGATCAGAGTTCTCCCCTCCGAAGATTACTGGATGGAAGATGTGAGACAATACATGTATAGCATTTGGAAAATTGTCCAGCACATAGTAAGTTCTACACAAGTGTTTGCTATTATTATCCATGAGCTGTTGATTCTCCCTCAACAGACTGTAAGGTGCATGAGGGCTAGAGCTGTTTCTGTGTGGCTCCCCACTGCACTGCTAGTACCTAGGATCTGTGTTCACTAAGTCATTTTTGAAGAAATAAAGATGTGAAACCCCAGAGTTTCCTCTGCCACCAATAAATCTATCTCATTCGTGGACCCAGCCACATTCACTGCCATCACTGCTGTTGGAGCTGCTATCATCACTGCTGCTCCAGCACCTTTACTGCTAGTTTCAAGCATCTGTAGCTCAAATGGCTATGGCAATTCAGGAAAAAGAGGGGCAGTTCTAAAATACAGTCATTCTAGCAGTAGCACTGTTAACAAACGTTTTGCTGATTCAGCTTGCATTTCACAGGTAACAAAAAGCCCTGGCTAAGCTTAGGGACAGTAAAGGCAGAAGCTAAAACAGTCAAACTTGGAAACAGAGAGTTGATTGGTGGTTTCCAGGCAAGAGGGGTAAAATGGGGAGACAACGTTTCAGCTATGCAGGATGAGTAAGTTCTGGGATCTAATGTTCAGCATGTGAGCACAGTTAATAATACTGTACTACATACTAAAAATGTTCTTTAAAAAAGTAGATCCTTCACAATATAGCACAGGGAAATGTATTCAAAATCTTATAATAACCTGTAATGGAAAATAATCTGGAAAAAATATGTATACATAAAACTGAATCACTTTGCTGTACACATGAAACTAATACAATATTGTAAATCAACTATAGTTCAATAAAGAAGAAGCAATGTAAAAACAACAACAAAAAAGTAGATCTTAACTATTTTCACTAGAAAAAAGTAAACATGTGAGGTGATGGATATGTTAATTAGTTTGGTTGTGGTAATCATTTCACAATGTATACATATATCAAAATATCATGGTGTACACCTTAAATACATAAATTTTTCATTCGTCAAAAAATAAGCCCCCCCAAAAAAAGAGTGACAAAAAAAGAAGGCAGGAGTTTAAGCTTGGTAAGGAATAAAGACTGTAGAAATTCAACAAGTGCAAATTCATAGCTAGGCTCCACCAACAAGATATAAAATAATAAGAACAACAATGAAAATACTAAGATGCTTTCCAGGAGGCACCATAGCAGAGGTGTCATGAGCACAAGATCTAGATCCTGACTCTCTGGGTTCCAAGCCCAGCTTGATCACTTAACTAACTGTGAAATGCTAAGCAAGTTTAACTTTCATGTGTTTCAGCTTCCTCATCTGAAAAATGAGGATAAAAACAGTACCAGTCTCCCAGAGTTACAGTAAGGATTAAACGAACAACTTTTTGTGATGAACTGGAACAGAGAGTGGCACAAAGGAACCATTCAGTAAATGTCGGTTACTTCTGTTAAATCAAAGAATGTTACGACTTTGTTAAATTAAAACTCATTAAGTGGAACACAGGGTGCCAGATAGTGGTCAACAAAAGACCACAACAGAAGTTGAAAGAGAGTTCTTCACTCACAGGTCCTAGAGGAAGTATGTAACATGCCTCAAGGGGCCACACTTTCAGGAGAGCAATAGGACCTGGGGCAGTTACCTTTAATAGGGTCCAGGGGTGGGGTGCTTTGGGGTTCCAGGGCTGAGGCCGAATTGGTCAATTCAAACCAAAAAGAGTAGAGTTTTGGTAAGCTGAAAAGGGGTCTTATCTAAGGGGTGCCCAGGCGAAGGCCCTAGGAGGCAGGGGAAATTTCATCTTAAGGACTATTGGGGAGGTCCTAATAGGAACTTACTTTGTTTGTGCCTCTGCGGGCTGTCCTGTAGGGCATGCATTTGCATGAGAGGACTCAGTGTCAGCTTAAGTCCCCTACAGGTTGCTTGGCCAAACAAAATGGATGCCCAGGGAGCAATACAGTGGAGTAGCTTAGCTAAACTCTGGACAAAGAGTTTTCACAAACATTATCTCAAGGGACCAGTGGAGAGAGTTCTCCATGCATATGTGGTGTCCACACCCACACACACATGTATCATGATCTTTTATTCCCCACCTCACATTATCACTACACCTTGAAATAGTAAGTGCACACTCTCTCAGTCCTTTTCCTGGGGCTCTCGTACAAATCCAAGGGTTCTACCTCAAAAGGATATCATTATCAAAAGGACATGATGATCCTAATGTTTATACACCTAATAACAGAGGCCAAAATACATGAAGCAAAACTGACAGAACGCCAAGGGGAATTAGAAAAATACACATTTATAGATTGGGATTTAAATGCTCTACTCTCAATAATAGCAAAGAAAATTATACAGAAAATCAGGATAAGTACAGAGGAAGTTCAATCATGTATGAATTTCATAATAGTTATACTGTATGAAAGAAGCCAGATTCCAAAAAAAAAAAAAAAAGTAGAAACTATATGATTTTGCTAAAGCAGAACTTGGGGGAAATTTAAAGTAACAGATGTGTATATTAGAAATTTTTTTAAAATCTCAAATCAATAATCTCAGTTTCTACCTTAAGAATCTAAAAGGAAAAAATGAGTTAAAGTAGGGTAACTTAAATAGAAAAGGAAACACTAATTATCAAGAGGGGACCTGCTATACATATTAAAGTAATACTCGGGAAATTCTAAACAAACTTATGCCAATAAATTTGTCAAGTTAGATAAAATAAATAAAAATTTTAAAAGATACAAACTACCAAGGCTCACTCAAGAAAAAGCAGATAACATGGACAGCCCTATATTTCATTAAAGAAGTTAGATTTGTAGTTAAAAACCTTCTGTCTAAAAAAACTTCAGGCCCAGATGGTTTCACTGGGGAATTTTACCAAGCATTTAAGAAAGAAAGAATGCCAATCCTACATAACCTCTTCCAGAAAATTGAAAAAGAGTGAATACTTTCCAATTTATACTATGAGACCAGCATTACCCTGATACCACAAAAAAAAAAAAAAGACAAAGAAAATTTCAGACCAATATTCTTCATGAAAACATATGTAAAAATTCTAACAAAATTTTAGAAATTGAATCCAATAATATATAAAAAAAAATAACATACCACGAGAAACTGAGGTTTATCCCAGGAACTTACTGTTGCTTTAACATGAGAAATCTCCCCATGCTATTCAGCATATTAACAAACCAAAAAAGGAAAACCATATGATCTTTGCAAAATAGGCACATAAAGCACTTGACAAAATCCAACATCCGTTCTGATAAAAAATCACATAGCAAAGTAGGAATTGAAAGGAATCTTCTCAACCAGATAGGAAGCACCTATGAAAAGTTTACAGCTAGTATCATACTTAAAGATGAAAATTTGGAACAAGACAAAAATATCAATTTCATAACTTCTGTTTGACTCTGTACTGGAGATTCTAGCTAGTGCAATAAAGTAAGAAAAATGAATAAAGGGCATACAAATCAGAATAAACAGCATGCAAAACTGTCTCTATTCACAGACAACATGATCATCCATGTGAAAGTAAAAGCTACTAATAAGTGAGATTTAAGGATTTAAGATCAGCATACAAAAATCAGTTCAATTCCTATATGTCAGCAAAAAGTAATTGGAAATTGAATATTTAAAATATCACTTATAATAGCATAAAAATACAAAATACTTAGGAATAAATCATACAAAAATGTGGAAAACCTGTACACCGAAAATCTCAGAATACTGTTCAGGAGAACCAAAGACAAATAAAATATACAGAAAGATATAACATACGCATTGATCAAAAGACTCAAAATTGTTAAGATGTAATTTAACCCCAAACTGATCTACAGATTCAAAGTTCCAGCAGGCTTTTTACAGAAACTGACAAACTGAAACTCACAAAACACATATGTAAATGCAAAGAACCTAAAATAGTCAAAAAGAAAAGAAAACAAAAATAGTGTTGGAGATTTAATACTACCTGATTTTAAGACTTCTTATAATCAAAGTTATGAGGAGAATATGGTATTTGTGTAAATATATACCTACAGATCAATGAAGAAATAGACCCACACATATATGGACAATTGTTTTCCACATTGCAAAGGAAATTCAATGGAGGAAGAAGAGTCTTTTCAACAGTGATGCAGGAACAACTGGATGCCCATAATCAAAAGCAAATCCATGACTGCATAGGGACGAGAAAGGTATGAAGGGATTAAAGGAAGGTGCCATGGAAAACTTTCGAGATAACATATTTCTATATATTAGCAAAAAAACAATTGAAAAGTAAAAGTTAGAGAGCAGTATCATATAAAACAGCATCAAAAATACCTAAGAAATTTATCGCTATGCAAAACTTCTCTGAAAACTATAAAACATTTCTGATAAGAATTAAAGATCCGAATAAATGGAGCAAAGGACCACATGCATAGATTTGAACTTTCAACATTGTTGTTATCTATCCTGCCCAAAGTATTTATACATTCAATGCAAACCGTATAAAATCCCAACAGTCTTTTTTGAATAAATTGACAAGTTGATTCTAAAATTCATATGGAAGCGCAAATGATCTAAATTATACAACACGGTATTTTAAAAGGACAAAGTTGGAGGACTTACACTAGCTGATAAAGCTATCAAGACAGTGTGGTGTTGGCTTAAAGAAACAGGAACAAATAGAATAGATCGGAAAGCTCAGAAATACATCCACAACACTTCTGGGCAATTGATTATCAACCAAGGTGTCATGTAAATTTACAATGAAAAGAAACTCTTTTTTTGCAAATGGTACTGGAACAATTAGACATCCAAGTGGGAAAAAAAAAGTAAACCTCAACTCCTACCTCACTCCATGCACAAAAATTGATGTGAGATGTAACATAGCTCCTCACAAAAATTCGGGAACCATGAAGTTTCTAGAAGAAAGCACAGGATAATATTTTCATAATCTTAGACTCGGTAAAGATTTCATAGAAAAATAAAATTACTAGTCATAAAAAAGACTGTCTTATCCTTCTAAAAAATGAAGTATTATTTTAAAAGTCCCTTTCCCACCATCCACAATACTGCCTCCCCACTCCCTTCTTCAATACAATAAGCTCTTTACAATTAATTGTTGTGGGCAGTGGTATCAATATTGTTATTAATGGCGGCAGTGGTGGTGATTGTAGAACTAGTGGTAGAAAAGAAAGGAGTACTAGTAGAGGAGGAGAAACAAGAGGAAGAAAAAGAAAGAAAAGGAGGAGCAGCAGAATTTAGCTATCCCTCCACTAAAGGGCAAATATGAATAATTCCAGTTTCTCAATATTACAAAAAAGCTACAATAAACAGCCCTGTACATGTCTCCTTGTACATACGAGCTAGTATATCTAAAGTGGAATTTGGTGATCATAAAAATTGCCCTCAAAGTGCTTATACCTCATTAAAGTCTATGAGTACATAAGGCATTTAGGGGAAGAAAAGCTGTAGCTTCTGTAATATCACTGCAATTGATTCCCTTTGCAAAGTATAATAAATGTTTAGTTGTGGTTTTGAAAATGTGCAGTTTAGTGAGAGACAGACATAGATACAAATAAGCACATATGGTAAATACGTCAAGTTGCTCAGGAGTAAAAAGTAGAAAACTGCCTAGGAAAGCCAGGGAGGATACACACACGCAGGCGCACACACACACACACACACACGAAAGTATTTGAACTGAATCATAAAGAACAAGTAATCTGACAGACTGAGAAAATAGAGTGAGAGAGAGAGAGAGAAGTCTTGGAAGAGCAGAACATATCATCAAAGGGGTGCCTGCAACTCTGTCTTCAGATACCATCTTGGTATAGGGTCCCCAGTAACTTCAGGAAAATCACAGATGTTATCAGAGGTAGAAATATTCTTCAACCAGTTTTGCATCTTACATATGCTGCATCTGAAACTCAAGCCCAGACTGATTTTCCCAAAATCATAGGCTTGTTACTGAAAAACTCAAGGGCAGAATTCAGGTCCACTTATTTTTAGTCCACTGTTTTTCCATTACAATGAGCTGCCTCCATGAAGCAACAAGGAAAGTTTAAAAAAAAAAAAAAAAAGAGTACTTCTACTGTAATAAATATCCTTTTATTCCAAATTCATCAGGTTCAAATAAATAATACTACTTTCAAACAACATACAAAGATAATTGTCATGGTGTCTCTCTAGCTCTATAAAATCTGAAAAGGTCTTCTGATTCAGAATACGTTTTATTGTTAAACATGGCTCTTATAGTCTAATTTTTAAATTGACAATCCATGAATACTAGTAGAATAACTAGATTTACCAGAATATTATTATTAAGTAGAAGCTTAATGAATTGTTTATAAAATCAATAAATTACATGTTGAATGTACATAATTTGCAATGCACTGTACTAGGCACTTTAGAGCATACAGACATTGCAATTTGGCACCTACTACCTACCCTGCAGTTCATTTGTGCTACTCAGTGGTTTAACTCATAGGATATGACATCCGAAATATCTGGGTTTATATGCTGGCTCCACTTACTTGCTACGTGATCTTGGCCAAATAATCAAAACTCTTTTAAGCTTTGATTTCCTCCTCTATAAAATGAAGTAATAATATTATCCAGTTTATGAGGGGCAGTGAGTATTAAATGAAATGAATTCAAAGCAGTCATCATACTGCTTGATACACAGTTAAATGGTCATCAGTCAGCACTGGCTGACATCATCATAATCACCATTTTTATCATCTTCATCTTGCCATGATAGTCTTGGTCCACGTCTTAGCTTAGGTATAGAAAACAGAGCCTGGACCAAGATTAAGTGCTGGTGCTTTCTTGGGGGTATAAAAACCAGGGCAGCGAAAATGAAGGAAAAAGGAAAATGAGGCAAGAAAGGATGGAAAGCCACACAAAAAGACTTCCCTCTTGGCTACAGCTTCATAATGAACTGTAAGAAGACATACTAGATCCCTCAGCAGAAGCATACTTGTTTGGCCATATGCAGCTTCTTCAGATGAGTTATGTGGCTGTGTGGTTGAACTTGTCCAAGGGAAAGAGGAAGAAGGGGGCAGGGGTATTTACTTTCTCCCTCCTATCTTCAATTTCCCATTGATCAAAGTTTGCTTCATGGGAATTAGCACCTGTACTTCTGGACTGTGTCATCCAGCTCCTCAGGTGGCTACTTAAGGTGCCAGATGCCACACCCAGTACTGTGGGATTCCGTTCAAGTCTAAAGTGATAAGAGGAGTCAGAAATTCTGAGTTGTAGCCAGTAAATCTGACTGCACTGTGGCAACCACAGAGAGTGACAGGGGTTACTATCCAAGACAGCACAGATCTGTGTCAGATATGCTCTGGTTCTCACATACCAACAGCCTGAAATTAGAGACTCCTAATAAAGGTGTATTGGTCGGGTTTTGCTGCAATAGTGCTGCATAACAAACAAACCACCAAATTCCAATAGTTTAAAACAAAAAAAGCTTATTTCTCCCTCACAGGTCTGCAGGCTGGCAGTGGATTGGCTGAGTTCAATTAGGTTCAGCTTGGCCCATGGTCAGGCTGGTTCCTTGAGGTTCTGATTCTGGGACACAGGCAAAAGGAGCTGTGGCTGCCCATGGCATGTTCCTCTCATAGCAGATCGCAGGCACTTAAGCAAGGCAGTAGGAAACTTGCCATGTCTCTTAAAGCTTTGGCTCAAAACAGGCACACTGTGACTTCTGTGAAAAACAGCAACAACTCACAAAATCAAGCTTATGATCCACATTGTTCTTCTAAAATCCCTAGCAGCACCCCTAATCAAACTGACCCCCATCATTGATATTTTCTATTTCTTGAGGATAATCTGTATTTATCAATACCTACAACAGCACGGGTATTTATTTTAACTAATTTGGTTTCCATAATCACATTCTGAATCCTTTGAGGTATCACTTCTTCTAAGTCATTTCTTTGTACTGAGATTTGATTATTGCACACAACTTGAATTTTACTTCATTAGCAACACCATTTGTTCCTATTAACACCCCCAGAGACAAAGGACATCTAGAGAAATGTAGAACTCCAAGTACTATGCATTCGTGAACTGGAATGAAAAGTTCCTAAGCAATAGGGTTCTTGATACCAAGAATAGCCTAGCTGTTCCCTAGCCTTCTTCCAAGCCCCATGTGTTTGCTTAGTTAACACACTAAACTCTTTTTTTCTTTTTACCACTGCCAGCATTGCAGAGTCAAAATAGCTGTGGAGGAACAAGCTGTTCTGCCTCATGTCTCATCAACATTCCTTGCTCAGTGTATCAAAACACAGAGAGCATACAGAGCAAATGCAGCAACTCCAGAAAGTTCTCCATTGGGGATTTGCTTCCTGTGAAACCATCCACAGCTGCCTACTCAGAACAGCAGAAGAAAGGTGGGTCTCCTAGTCAAATCCAAATGAGGTCACAGCAAGTATGGTTTTAAACTCTCATTTCGTCGGTTGAAAAACAAAAGTCTATTATGTAGGCTCACATGAACTAATATCAAGAGTAAAACCTGCAAATAAGTATTCTTTCCAAAGGACCAATTTAAAATTATTAGGGGAAGTTATATCCTAAGTTCATTTTAAAAAAAAAAAAGCCATTGAACTAACATTCTAAGCCAAATCACCTATTCATCTAGGAAGGATTTTCATTTCTAATAGCAGCCATATTGCAAGATGTCCTGTGCCAAGTACATACGATGGATCCATTTAAAAAGCAAGCTAAGAGGAAAGATTGATAAGATGATCACTGCCACTTTCATTCAGTTCAGGTAATCAACTTTGCCTTTAAGATCGAAAAAAAAAATCAACAGGAGAACGATTAATCTATTTGTCTGCATTTGAACATTTATAAAATTAAATATTCAATTTGCAGTCTTTGTCTTATTCATGACCTTGCAATTCAATTAATATCTATCCCAACAAAATAGTTTCTATTTGTATAGTTAAAACATGAAATTCTCATTGAACATGAAAAGAGATCAGAGTTATAAGTAGGATAATATTTGAATTAATACTTAATAGTTAGTAATTATTACTATTGTAACTTACAGATGAGTCACAATAAAAATAACCAAAGAGAACTTTTGCTAGACAGTAGTGATTTTTTAGAATATCAGCAAGAAGCTGTTGTCTTTCCAATAAAAGCCAAGATGATCTAAACTGCCAGTCTTCTTTACCTCTGCTTCTACCTTCCTGCCACATAAAGGGAAGAAATATCCCAGGTGTTCTTTCCAAATGGCTACAATAGACAATTGTGCATAGACACGTGGCAATAGCCACATGCCCTACGTTCCAGCAATACATTAAGACCAGAAAGAGAAAGAGCTGCAAGAGGAATGATACAGTACGAAAGACAATACACTAAGTCTCAAGTTTGAGCAATTGCAGATAGAGAAACTGATAATTCTCTGACTGCAGAGGTCATGCCTAAAACAAAAAAAAAGGCCAACCCAAAGTGGATTATGAGGGTTTACAAGAGAAAATGGTACTGAGCCAGGTGAGAAAAGAAGAGATTATGAACAAGACAGATCTAATCTTGTCCACATCCTCTCTTTGCTTTAAAGTGTTTCACTTATATTTTGGTAATAAAGTGTTTAGAGTCATCACTAGCCCTTCAGATTGAGTATAATAGCATATACCTTTTTTGAAATTTGCTGTTTTACTCATTATATGGAGAATTCCTCTACATATTATGGTAAAGAGCTATGTAGCTATAATAAAAAACACCTAGCCATACAGTGACTTAAAAATAACATTTTGGGTCTTCCATCAAACAGCTCTGAGGAGAGCAATGCAGTTTGATGGGACAGTTCTGCTCCAGTCCATCATTTGAGGTTCCAGATTCCTTTCATCCTGCTATTCCACTATCCCCCAGGGCATCACTGTCACCTGCACGGTTGAAGCTGGATGACTAGGGATTCCAGCCGGAGGAGAAGGAAAGGCGTGAGAGAGGCACACCCACTGCCTTCAAGACTAGGGCTGGAGTTGACACATAACACTTCTCACCTCCTATTAGTGAGAACTTCACCACATCCAAATGCAAAGGGATACGGAAAATGTGGTTGAGCCTCCTTTTTTTAAAGTCACTGTGTCGGTGGGTCCCTTTATTAGAGCAGCTTAACTTTTTACTCTAGGCACATGGAAGGAGAGAACAAAAGTTGGACAACTAGCAATCTCCATATTTCCAAAGAATGGCATGAAAAAGGGCGAGTTTTATTAGTACCTTTCAGAATCTATATATAAAAATTATTTCTGTTCACAATCTGCTCCTAAATCACAGGAAAAAATTCAATGGAAGGAATCTCAGACATAATCTAGTTTAAACCTCTAACACATGAGAAAACTGAGGCCCAGAGGAATGAAGCTGCCTCTTAAGCAGCTAGTAAGAAAAGCAAGACTGGAATCCATGTTTATACATTCTCAGCCCAATGTTCTTCACAGCCTGGCATGAATTAGCTAAGATATGCATTTGCCTAAGTCATCTGAACACCTCCAGTCAGTCAAGGAAGGTCAGGTTCCAAAGCAGACTTTTTCCCTCTCCTAAATTAGGTGGTTTGGCTATCGAGCCAATTCAGAAGCCCCAATAAGTGCTATGCTCTGTTTTATACTTTAACGTAAATAATTTATTTATATGAAGGAGGAATTGAGGAAGATTTGGGACTGGCCTGTGCATTTAGCAGCATCTTTGGCCTCTGCCCACCAGATGCCAATAGCAACCCTCCCGCTCTCCAGCTGTGACAACCAAAAATGTCTCCAGACATTTCTAAATGACCCCTAGGGAGAAAATTACTCTAGTCATTGATTAAAGCTGTAAGGGGGAAAAAGAATTAAGACACAGACAGAAGATCTCAGAGAAAGCTGTATGAGTGAGCAAGAATTTGCCATCCCCTAGAAAAATATTCCCCAATAATGAGAACACATACCAATAATAAACTCTGAGCCACTCCCTGGGTCAAGTTCTGGAGAGGTGGCAACATGCCCAGATTGGCTTGTGGGGTCCAAGAACAGAAGGGTCTTGTAATCTACTGTCCCAGTAAAGTCCTGGGAGATGCTAGTATCTCAGAGGAGAAATAGTTGCAGAATATATCTACATGAACCATGGCATGGCATGGGAGAAAGAGAGTAATTCCTGGTCACTCAAGAGTGGCCTGGAAATAGTAGAGAAAACAGCAGACCAGAAGGGGTCACATAGATGGGACCAAAGGTCATCTCTGCAGCAACCAGAAAGGAGCACTGATGGGGGACCAGGCTAACTGGGATACAGCCCAGGGACACCTGTGTGGCATGATGTTAAGGATCTGATGGTCTCCACATCACATCTTGCTGGTACTTAAGGCAACTCCAGAGAAAGAGGAGGGATTGCCCAAATTTTATGAGGTTAATTTTCTGCTACTGCAACTAAAAAAGAGGCTGTATATTAGTTTCCCAGGGCTGTCATCAATTTACCACAAACTAAATAGATGAAAACAACAGAAATTCATTTCTCACAGTTCTGGAGGCTGAAAGTCTGAAATTAAGAATGTCAGCAGGGCTGAAGTCTCTAGAGAGGAATCTTTCTTTGCCTCTTCCTGCTTCTGCTGGTTGCCAGCAATCCTTGTCCTTCTTTGACTTGTAGATGCATCTCTCCAGTCTCTGCCATCACCTGCACATTTCTCCTCTGTTTGTGTTCACACATTTCCCTCTTCTTATTAGAGCCTACCCTAATCCAATATGACCTGATTATAGGTTGATTATATCAGCAAAGACTCGATTTTCAAATAAAGTCACCCTCCCAGACTCTGGGTGGACATGAATTTGGGGGGGACGGGAACTATTCAACCTAGTTACAGGTTAAAATAGAAGTTAACGAATCTTTAGAAAAATAAAATTGTATCTTTTGCCTGCCTGAGTTTGTGGCTTACAGTTTGTACCAATCATAGACAATAAAGAAAAAAAATATAACTTCACCAGTAACGGTTAAAAATTGTATATTCTAGATCTTGACTAATTAACCATTTGTCTACTATGGTTCTGAGGAATATTTAGATTCTTCTTTCAACATAAAAGACAGCTGTATTGTAACATATGTTAAATCATCCACTATAAAATCACTGACATGTATAACTGGTTCTTAAAAACTTTTTTGAAAAATTAACTAACTTGAGTTAAAATTAAAAGAAGAGAGTATGAATAATTTTCACCTCACTTATTTGTAGAAAACATTCTGCCTCAATGTGCTTTTCTTCTCTTGCAAAACTGGTCAGGGATGTCATGGTGTCAGCACTAAGAGAGAGCATTTGTGTCTAATATGTGATTTGGGGCAAGGTAAAAAAAAAAAAAAGAGAGAGAGAGAGAGAAGAGATAAAGGCAGAAATGGTCTTATTGACAAAAACCACACCCTCATATAATCCACAGGTGAACTCCAAAATATGCCTACATTTATAGCAATTCATATTTCTTTCTGTTTTGACCCATATTATTGAAACAAACATGCAAAATAAGAACATCAGCAATGCACCAGACTGAATCTGAGGTGGGAACTTCTGATGGAAAGAGCACAGGGCTTATTATAGCCCCCAGTCTGTCTTTTTGTCTATTTATTCACACAGGGGAAGAGGAACATGAAGAAGATAAAACTCGAGAAGACAGTAGCCATTCCCCCACCAACAGGCAGACAGGTGGTGATGAGCAGACCTGCCCGAATCGGCCTCCTACCTCTGTCCTGGCCAGCATGTGGCCACCACCTCAACCACCAAAGACATGTACACTTGCATGTACATAGGTGCAAATTATACAGAGAAGATATGCGTGGTACACAAACAGGTTTCCAGTTCCTAGTAGGTACTAGGCCCTGTTTTACGCAGTGGGAAAAGTGAATATCAAGAATGCAGAGAGAGAAAGAAGGAAGGAAGGAGTCAGCCCCAGGAGAGGTGGTTTGGAGACTGAGTCAGGGGACACTGTCGCTTAGCAAGGACCCTCAGTCCCATCCCTGTTACCTTAAAGGTTTGGAGGGGTGAAAAGACTAATGCTAGTGGGATCAACATTTTAGTTGAATAGGAGCCACACAAACCTTTTTAGGACTTTTCTTCCCCCCCTACTTCATCCCTGAGCACGTCACTGTCCTGTTCCAATCACATGATCTGCTCACTAAAGGGAGAAGAAATATAAAGAAATCTAAACAGAGGGGTTTGTGGAGCTTGTGTCATTTGCTAAACCCTAGATAGGATTCAGATAACATTTAAGACAAATGAATCCTGGGAAGTAGAGTTACATAAAATTTCTCAATCATATTCACCATTTATTTTGTGGTAATCCATCAATCTGGTGGGGTGTTGAAGAATGTGGCAAGCTGAATTAGCTTTTAATACATCCAAACACAGCATCTAGATCAATTACCAGAGTTTAGTTGTTTGATCACCCAGATGTGTCCTTAGTACCTGAAGTTTTTTGCTAAATGGTAACTTAAGGTAATGTCCAAGTCATAAGGAGAAACACAATCACGTGATTTACTAATTTTTCTGTTTATCCAGCAAGCAAGCCAGTCAGCCAACAATACTAATTATCCACCTATTATAGGCCAGACATTGGGCTAAGCAGTTAGGGATATCAAGAAGAAAAGAAATGGTCCCTGTCCACAAGAAATTCATAATACTGTATGGTCGTCTCAAATATTTTTTACTGTACACCACCATTGGGAAAAGAAGTTTGAGCACATATGTCCAACATGAAAAACTTACATTTCTTTATTTCTAAATTATAAACAAGTTAATACTGTACAAATAAAGAGTGTATGTATCATATACAATACTACTACTATATTCAGAAAGTGTATGTTTATATGTAGATAAATTATATCCGAAAACACACACACAAAAATTGAAGGTAAAAGGAATGAAATGAAAAATAAATAGTTCTAAACAGAGTCAGAGAAGGAGTTCAAAGGGAAAAACCAGACCCTTAAATCAGTAACATCAGCCACAGTACTGAAGGACAGGACACTGCTCTTTCGCAAAGGTGGTCCTAACAGGAGCCCTGCAAAGCACGGCAGTGGCCTCAGTGTTGTTCCATCCACTGTTCACGCCACACTGCCCTGTTCCATCATTAAGATTACAGCACACAAGATTCCCAGGTGTGAGAGACTAGTGTCAGCTAGTCCTACATAAATGATTTAGAACACAAATTTGGGAGACAGAGACAAATAGTTTTGCTTTGGAAAAATCCAAAGCCACCTTAGTTTTAATTTTGTGTGGAAATGTAAAAGACACTTCAGGATACTAACTGAAGCTTAAGTAGGAAAAAAACCATATTATCCACAAGTTCTTTTTTGCAGTCATTAATAACATAACAATGAAAAGCCAAATTCTGCCACATTATTGGCAACCACCGTTAGATCACTAAAAATAATGATCTTATCATTGACAGATGCTAAGACTCAGTGGTTTGAATCACACCATGTGTTACAAATTAAAAGGGCTAAAATCACAATAATGCTAATCTGGAAACGAAGAGGAGAAAAACAATTGTTAGGAGCTGCAGGACCACCATTTAAAAGTAACCACACATATTAGCCACCCAAAACTGTGCATGGAATTAGATAATATATTAGCCCAGGTATGCATTGAGCAAGTCGTGGTCCACTCTGCATAAAGCTTTCAATGGGAAAAAGTATCCATAATATGTTTCTACTCCTATTAAAAAGATATATTTATACGTTTATACATGGGGGAAAAGTTTAAGAATATATGCTGAGCTATTTACTTATATATGGACGGGAGTTGGAAAGAGAAACTTTAACCTTCTTAAACATCCATACCTCTAAGTTTGAATTTTATAAGGATAATTTACTATTCTTATAATCTGGAAAAAATGCGTAACTATTTTAAACAAACAAACAAAAAAACCTACTGAAAGAAAGCATATTATAGTGTAATAGAAAACATACCGGACTAAAAATCAGTAGACTTGGGTTCAAAAAAATCAATGCTGCCACTCACCAGCCATGAAATAGATGGTCATTAATATTGGTGCTGGTGCTGGTGGTGGTGGCTGTTATAGCAAGAAAATTCAATCAATTGACTCTAAAGGACCCCTTAAATTTGCCTAAGTCACCTCTGCTATAATTTTGCCTCTTTCACCTGTATTGTATTCCAGCACTGCCCCCTACTCACTATACGCTGCATTACAACCTGCTCAAAAAGATGCTTTTCCCCACCTGTGATAAAGCAATGCACATACCCAAAATAGCATACAATGGACTTTAATCTTTACAAGGCCTCCTGGCTTCCTCCCCGAGACTACAGCTAGAGGATGGGCAAGCAAAGCTGCTTGGTGGAGGATGACATGTATGTATTGAATGGTCGTATCTGGAAAGTGAGAACTACGACCCTGACTGGGAGGCTCCCCAGCCAGTGACCCAGGAGAGCACCTTGTCTCCGTTCTGCTGCTGAATGACTCCTCCAGACCTGAGCAGCCCTGGTTCTAGTCTCACAATCACCTCTACACAGTGCAGCACCCAGGGCCAGTCCTTTGACTCTCTGTCTGGAAGAACACTCCAGGAGTGTATGTCAGAGTGAGGCTGTCTCTCCATGCTGTACTACATGAGTTTACGGAGAGTGATTCCTGGGTAGCTTCTTGAATTTTATCTCAGGAAACATTTAGCAAGTGCTGTATAACGTGCTAGATACTAAGTCAATAGCTGGACATGAGTAAGATTTGGCCCCTCCCCTTAGTGTTCCACATAATAGCTAGTATCTCAAACTGGTGCATGGAAACAGAAGTAAGATACATATCATCATTCATAGGTTCATTTCTCCATGTTAAAAATGAAGAAGACCTGGGCCTTATCCTCTAAGAGTTTACTTATTAGTATTTGGTTTACAGTGATATATAGAAACAGAAGTGGGAGATAGGACTTTTTTAAAATTTATTAAGCATTTACTATGTCCTACTCACTAGGCTGGATACCAGGGATACAAAAAAAAAAAAAAAATCACTACTTCCCAGAAGCTGATAGGAAATAAACAAATTATAGAGAGTGAGGCAGGAAGAGCCCTGCTCTATGACTGGTCAGCCTCTTCCTGGAGGATTTGAGGAGTTTGTCCCGGAGGAAGGGCATGGAATCAGACCTTAAGAGATCACTTCTTGCTAGGTAAAGAACAGAAGAGATGGAGGGTGGCCAGGAATACCACCAGACACATGGAGGGAGAAAAGGACAAAGGTAAGCAGGGGGTCCTAACTGTGCCAGGCTTAATCCAGGATAAACATGTTGGAATTTAGGGGCCCCTGAAGCCAGCAGTGAGTACTTTATTAGAATGCATTGAACTCTGGGGGATTCTCAGATCATCTTTAGTGAATAAAGGCTCTGGGGATAAACTTTAATTGAGAATAAGGAATGTGGGAGAGCCCTGAAGATACTCCAAGTGAACAGGGATAGCAGCTGGCGGCTAGGACCGAGTCAGACTTGTCATCTGTGCTCAGGGATCTGCTGGTGCCTGAGAGTACTGCTTTTCAGTAGTTTCCAACCTTTAGTGAAGGAAAGAATCGATGCTGTTTCTTGTAAATTCTCCAGAGAATCTGGTTCTATAGTTCTGAAAAGGAGTGGGTCTAAGATTTTGCTTTTTTTTTTTTTTCTTAACAAACTACCCCATGACTCAGATGCAGATGATCCACAGACCACACGCTAAGAAGCACTGCTGTACCTAAGGGTCTGATGAAAGAGGGAAAAATTCCACAACTCTGAGATACAAAACCCTAAACGTTTCAAAAGTGTACCAGAAAATCAGATACTGTCACTGGATATGACACACTGACGTGCCAGAACCGCACACAGAGCTGCAGGGGTAAAAACATCTTGCACATTTGCCCAGAAGCATCAAGAAAGTGATGTAAGCTTAGAAAAGTGTTTTTGTAAATATCCTGCGATAGTAATAAAGAAATTGCTATTTCTGGGCATGCTGCTAATTTGGCTTTACGCTTCCATCCTGTACCCACATGTTTCTGAAGGGCTGGACTCAGCACCAGCTATGGCCACATGAGGGAAGGAAAAGCTGAGCCCCAGGTGGAGGTGAGTGAGGCTGATGAACGGCGCCTCGGCACGGGAACCAGCTACATCTGACCAGTTGTCTCCAGAGCTCAGTCACACTACCCACTCTGAAAACAGAGAAGCAAGTCAGAAATGAGGCAGAGAGGGCAGTTCAAAATGAGACATAAGAGGAGGAGAGAAGCTTTTCATCCATCTTCTGAGCTGAAGTTTGCCTTTAAAAATAATGTTTTTCAGTTTTCCCAAGGAAAATAGGACAATGAGTTTTCTTCTTCTGGGCTAAAGATAAGGTAAAACTGCAAAGCCATTTAAAAACCATGTGAACTTAATCACTTAAGGTTTCTTTTTTTTCTTAAATTTTTTGAATCTAACTTTCTAACAGTTGGGCTGATTCATATTTAGAAATTTCAGTTCAAATACAGGAAATAAATTGATCTTTTTTTTAACCAACTTTAGAATCACTGGATTCTCAGCCGTCTGGGTATGAGGCTCAAGTCAAGGGCGCAACGATTAACATTCTGCAGGAAAGGAGTGACACCTGCAGGAGGACTGTGTCACTACATGGTAGAATCCACAGCAATACTCAAAAATCAAGCAATTCGTCAGTGCACACATTACACACTCAGTTCGTTGCCTGGCATACAACAGACTCTTAACAAAAGATGATTGTCGCTTGTGTGATGGTGATGGTGGCTGTATACCCTTTTGCAATGCATTTCTTTTTTAACATTTTATTGTGGTATGATTTCTGTAAACTACATATTTCAGATGTACAATCTGATGAATTTTGATAGATGTATACACCAATGAAACCACCAGCACCATCTAGATAACTAACATTTCCATCACTCCCCGAGAGGTATAAATTTCAAATTCCCAATTTGTCCCTTCCCACCCCTTTTACTCCCTGGTAACCATAAGTTTGTCCTCTATGTCTGTGAGTCTAGTCTATTTCTGGTTTATAGATAAGTTCATTTGTGTCATTTTTTGGATGAAAAGGGTCAGAGGCTATTCAAATTATTCAGATCATTCTTCTGTTTTTGATAGAAATGCTTCCAGACAGGTAAGTCTGTCTTTTTTTTTTTCTTTTTTTTGACCTAGTTATTTTTATTCTTTTATTGAAGCATCGTTGATTTACAATGTTGTGTTAGTTTCTGGTGCACAGCATACTGATTCAGTTATCTATATTCTTTTTCATTATAGGTTATTACAAGATACTGAATATAGTTCCCTGTGCTATACAGTAGGACCTTTTCGTTTATTTTACATACAGTAGGTTTGTATCTGCTAATCCCAAACTCCTAATTTATCCCTCCCCCTTCCCTTTCCCCTTTGGTAATAAGTTTGTTTTCTATGTCTGTGAGTCTTTCTGTTTTGTAAGAAAGTTCTTCATTTGTGTCATTTTTTTAGATTCCACACATAAGTGACATCATATGATATTTATCTTCCTCTGTCTACTTACTTCACTTAGTATGACAGTCTCTAGACCTTCCCATGTTGCTGCAAATGGGTATTATTTCATTCTTTTTATGACTGAGTAGTATTCCATTGTATAAAAATACCACATCTTCTTTATCCAGTCATCTGTCAATGGGCATTTAGGTTGCTTCCATGTCTTGGCTGTTGTAAATAGTGCTGCTATGAACATTGAGGTGCATGTATCTTTTAAAATTAGTGTTTCCTCTGGACATAACGCCCAGGAGTGGGATTGATGGGTCATATGTCTATTTTCAGTTTTTCAAGGAGTCTCTATGCTGTCTTCCATAATGGCTGCACCAAACTATATTCCCACCAGCAGTGTAGGAGGGTTCGCTTTTCTCCACACCCTCTCCAGCACTTATTGTTTGTGGACTCCTAATGATGGACTTTCTGACCTGTGTGAGGTGATACCTCATTGTAGTTTAGATTTGCATTTCTCTGATAATTAGCAATATTGATCATTTTTTCATGTCTCTATTGGCCATTTGTATGTCTTCATTGGAGAATTGCTTGTTTAGGTCTTCTGCCCATTTTGGGTTTGGGTTGTTTGTTTTTTTGTTACTGAGTCGTATGAGCTGTTTGTATATTCTGGAAATTAAGCCCTAGTCAGTCACATCATTTGCAAATATTTTCTCCCATTCCATAGATGTCTTTTTGTTTTATTTATGATTCCCTTTGCTGTGCAAAAGCTTATAAGT
This sequence comes from Camelus bactrianus, assembly GCF_048773025.1. Lineage (NCBI taxonomy): Eukaryota > Metazoa > Chordata > Mammalia > Artiodactyla > Camelidae > Camelus > Camelus bactrianus. The sequence goes on along the minus strand of NC_133540.1, from coordinate 89,281,548 downwards.
TTAAATAGGTCCCATTTATTTATTTTTTGCTTTTATTCATATTGCCTGGATAGACTGCCCTAGGAGAACACTGCTATGATTTTTATCAGAGAATGTTTTGCCTGTGTTCTCTTCTAGGAGGCTTGGTGGTATCTTGTCTTACATTTAAGTCTTTAAGCCATCTTGAGGTGTTTGGTTTTTTGGTTTTTGTTTTTTTTTCTTGAAGTACTTCTTCATCTGTGCTCTTGGCCATTCTTCAAGCTGGTGTTTATTTAAAATTCTGGGCTCTATCAGTGGTGATTTTGTATCGAATAGCATTTAATTATTAAAAGAAAATACATTAATCTAAATTAAGAAACACATCTTCACTTAGTTGAACTGAATTGTACTGAATGTACATTCATTACCAAGAAAAAAGAAGTCAAGAAATAAGAAGATAAGGACTTGTGTCCCAAGATGTCAACTTTTTCATTGGGGTATAAATCATTTTTCTTTATATTAGTATCTACCCCCAATCTTAAGACGGCCCATTGGCAGATTGTACCAACCACCCTTGAATATTTCCTTGGATATGACTGGTTTGTTTACTTACTCTTTCAAGTCTCCTCAAAAACATGAACAAAATGTATAAATAAGCCTTGGGAATTTATTCCTCAGGAAAATAAAAATGCCCTAGGAGAAAGGAAATGAACATTACTGATTGATGCCTTTTCTACAGCAGACAGTTTGTATGTGTTATCTTATCTGATTCTCTTGACAGCCCTGTAATGTCATGTAGTTTGTTTAGAATGATCCTCACCTAACAGATGAAAAAATAAAAGCCAGGAGAGACTGTGTAACTTGCAAGTAAATGATGTGGTAAAGATTCAGCCCCATGTCCATCTGGGTCTAGAGCACATGTTCCTTCCATAATACCTGAAAAAAACGTATGATAAGTGCTGGGTATGAATTTCAAACAAAAAGACTCAGTATGACATAGAATGTTACTAAGTTGTACCAGCTTTATGGTGTCCAGTGAAACACCAAAATAGAAAGAAAATTTGAAGGGACTTGTTACACATTAATGGTACATTAGTGATGAAACTATGCTGATCATTTGTGGGGGCTTTTACATGTAATTTTTAAAGTGCAGCCATTTAGAGATTAAACATTATAGTGCAGTGTCTGTACAACATTTGTGAGAAATCTAACCTTGCTATTGCTATAAACAGTTTAGGATAAAAACCCTGACTCCTAGAGTAACGAAGAAGCTTATCACATTTAAGCTTTATTGATTTCCGTTGTGCAGTATGTTACAGTGTATTTAGAACATCATTCTTATGGCTAATATAATTGTGCAATTAGTAAAAACAGATTTATTTGATCCCAATATTAACTCTAAAGATTTTGATGTAACATTATTTTCTCATTCCTTTATTTAGTAAAAATTTATTGTAAAACAGTTTGGTGTTCTGTATAAAACTAAGCATGCAATTGCCATAACCATGACCCAATAATTGCATTTGGGGGCATTTATCCCCAATAAATGAAAAATTTATGTTTGCACAAAAATCTGTACTCTAGCATTCACTGCAGCTACATTTGTAATAGCCCCAAACTAGAAATAACCCAGATGTCCTTCAACAGGTGGCTGGTTAAACAAATTGTGGTACCTCCATACTATGGAAAACTATTTGTAACCAAAAGGAAAAAATTATTGATACATGAAACAACCTGACTGAATTGCCAGGGAATTATCCTGAGGGAAGAAAGCCAACTCCAAAAGGTTACATACTATATGATTCCATTCAGATAACATTCTTGAAATGACAAAATTATAGAAATGGAGAACAGATTAGTGGTTACCAGAGGTTAAGGCAGGAGTGAGAGTAAGAATGTAGCAGGTGTGACTAAAAGAGACCACAGGAGAGATCCTTGTGGTGATGAGAACATTCTGTACCCGCTGGTGTCAGTGTCAGTATCATGACTGTGCTGTTGTACTACAACCCAGGGGGAACCTGGGTAAGGGTACAACTCTATTATTTCTTATAATTTCATGTGAGTCTACAATGACCTCTGGGGGAAAAAAAGTTTATTATAAAAGAAAAAGGAACTACAAACAGAATAAAGATTCCTCAAAGGACAGTAAATATCTACAAAAAAGGAAGATAATTCCACTGCAGTGTGGTCAGTTCAATTCTGCAGTTTGCATAGATGCCAAGGAGACACAGAGGAAAAGAACTGACTCTGTATCTAGAATAAGGGTATGTGAAGTTTCCCAGAAAAGGTGATACTGCACCAGAGCAGTGAAAAATTAGTAGGAGTTATTCTGGCAAAGAAAAGGGAGAAATTGGTAAAGGGCATTCCAGCCAGAGGGAGCAGCATGTGTAAAGGTAAGGAGGTTGGAAATAATGTGGTGACTTCAGGAATCTGTAAGTAGTTTGGTATGTCATGTGTCTGGTAGGTAAGGGGGCTGGGAGAGAAAAGGCTCATCTCAATCCTAAGGCAGGTCTAGGTCTCGAGGTAGGTTATTTTAAAGGGCTTGAAGGACATCCTGTAGCGTATAGCTAGGCATTAGAGGTTTGCCTGTCTCTCTGTTTATAGTAGTAAATAAGACTTAGGTTCTAAAGGGCATGGAAATGGAGATTGAATTGTGAGTTGAAGGTGGGGAACAAAGGTAGCTAGTGAGATATGATAAGGATTTAAATGACAGCCATAAAAACAGGAATGGAAAAAAGGGTGGATTTGGGAGATTTAACAGAGACAGAGTCGAATCCAACGGTATATGGTGACTGTTAGAATGTGAGAAGGGAAAATGAGGGAAGAATCCAGGCCATAACTGCAAATGAGTAGGACTAAGATGCTGCTCTCCATCCCAGAGCAGACATCCCTAATTAATAATTATACACTTTACAGCTCAAATCAACTCTCCCAGGAGCCACTATTTAGCCATCAGGGTTAGCAAATGAGTTTATTTATTTTCCACCTCTTAACTTAAATGACCTGAATTTCTATATGGGTGGTGGTGCTATCCATAAAAATGGGTGAAACAAGGATTGAAGAGAAAAATTTTGAATTTCGCTTGATGTGTTCCTGAGTTGGAAGGTCATGACAGACATACAGGTGGAACTATGTAATGAGAAACTGGATATTTGGGTGTATCAGATGGAAATTTGGGAACCAGTAGTAGTAAATGCAGAAATTAAATTGTAGGAATCAAGACGGTTACAGTCTAATCACAGTATGTAAAGGGACAAGAAAAAGAGGATCAAGGGTATAACCCCTAAAAACATGGATATTTATGCAACAGATAGAAGAAGTGACCACAAAAGAGACTAAAATAGTATGTTAAGAAAAATAAGAAAACCAGGAAAGCATGGTTACTGAAACCGAGGAAGGAAAGACAGGGAAAGTGAAATGGAGCAGGACCCTAGGGGGCCTTCCCAGGACAGACCCACACCCCGTGTCCTCTGCCTGCGTCTGTAGAAACACTTTAGTCAAAGAATAAGTTTAAGAAGTGAAAAAAATGCAAAAGCAAAGGAAAGCAGTAAAACTAGACCAAATAGTTTAGTCATTAAACAAAGTCAAGGACATTTAGTTCCTCCTCAAGGGCTATAGATAATACTCTGAGCCATATCCTTTGAGCTGTGTCCTGTAGGTACTGAAACCCCCACCAGGTGGAAGAAGTTAACTACACGATGACCAGACCTTAGCCACGACATAAGCTGCCACAATTCAGAGAACTGGCCTCATAGAAATGGGAACAAACCGACCCTGGAACTGAAGATTATCTGTACTTAAAACAATCAAGATGATGCTGACCAGACCATCGCATGACTAATTTCAGGATGACTGTCAGAGCTGACTGTGCTGTTCTACATTTAGTCCCCTCCCTCCACCTATACACCCCTGAAACTTCCCTTTATAAGCTCTTGCCCACTGATCAGCAGTGGACAGTTGACTTCCAGATACTTGCTGGCCTCCGGAATAAGGCAAACTTTCCTTTCTACCAACACTTGCCTCTGGAGTATTGGCTTTTAAGCGATGAGCAGCAGGACCTGAGTTCAGGAACAAAAGTGGTCAGCAATTAAGGGCTGCAGATGAGTCAGTAAGATAAGAACTAAAAAGAACCTACTGACAGAGACTCTGGAAAAATGGTGATGGTGGTGATCACAGATTTTGGATCCAACTCAATCCAGGCTGATCTCATCTTAAAATCTTAGTTGCACAGCAAAGACCATTTTTCCAAATAAGGTCATATTCACAGGTTCCAGGAGGACATATCATTTTCTTCGGGGGAGAGAACACCATTCAACCTACTACAGTGTTATCAACTTGCAAAATGCATTCGCCCCAGGCCAACATTCACAAAAGTCTCAACTCATTACAGCATTAACTCTAAGTCTTCCTCTCCTATCTCTTAAGAGGACACCAGTCATTAGATTTAGGCCCCACCCTAAATCCAGGATGATCTGGAGATCTTAATTACATATGCAAAGACCCTATCCAAATAAAAGTCACATTCAGGGTGTCAACTGAAATAAAAAGCACAATTTCAGAGCTAAGAGTTTTGGTTTTATTTGAGGACTTACTAGGGACTACTGTCCAGGAGACAACCTCTCAGATAGCTCTCTGGAACTACTCTGAAGAGGTAAGCAGGGAGGTCAGTATATACTTGAAGAAGGGGTACATGCAATCAAACACACATTTCTGTAGAAGGTTACTTCTATGAGACACAGTTATCTAAGTTAATGATTTTAGTACTTTTCTAAATATGAGAAGATACAAGAAATTAGGTTCATAAAATTTTTACCTGGAAATACCTAACTATCTGAAGGCCTATTCTGCCAGCTTTACCAGAGCAGAGTGGCTCAATCCTGACCTCCACCTGAACTCCTTTCAGCTGTGTTGAAGGTCAGCCACTGCAGTGGCTAATGACTCAGTCCTCATAGAGCCAGATGGTGAGCAACATCTTTAGTTGGCAAGGGATCCTGGAGGTTAGGACTTGGGCATATCTTTTGAAGGCTACAACTCTTCCCACTACAAGGGCTTTTTTGGGAAATGATTGATTATAAATCTGGAGCAATAATTGTGCATGATGAGCCAGGAACACCTGGACACACCAGAGAGAAAGAAGCTATCCAACACTACTACGATCTTAAGAACTCAGAAGCCAGCTTGAAGAGGCTCCCACTGACCAAAGATGAAATAATTTGAATACCAATGAAAAAATAACTGCAATGAATTGAAAATGATCAAATATCTTCAAATTCATGAGTTCAAAGTAATTTTTTAAGTTGAATCGGTTACCTCATGAAGATAACAGGGAAGAAACTTGCTATCTTGAAACCTAGGCAAATAAAATAAAAGAATACAACATTTATCTTGCTCTTGCCATATGAACTGTACCATTGGGTAACCAACTAGTAGATGAGGAGTATCAACCTATGAAAATTACTCCAGTTAACATAGGGAAACAAAATGATAGATTTTATTATCACTATTTTGCAACCGCCATGAATTAATGGAGCTAGGTATCAAACATCAATGGATGGTAACATCAAGAAAGAAAAAAAAAGACATAATTGCCTCCATATGAAAGAACACCCTACTACTTATCCTCTTGCCAAAGGGATCAAACAGAGGTCTGATCAAGCCTCTGGACCTTGCTACCAATTTGCAGAAGACAGAGGACAGAGTGACATATTGATTATCATGATTCCGTGAACAGCTGAATCCAGACTGTGAGAAATACTATGAGTTCTTTCACAGATAAATTGTAAGCAAGAAAGGAATAGAAGAGAAACTATACATTTTAAAAAGGACTTAAAAGATATATCAAGTTTTTTAAAAATGGGCAGACTAAAATTAGCATGTCACAGGGTACACACGTGGATAACAAAACCATCAGGAGACTCAAGGTTACTTCTGGAGAGAGGGTGGGGACCGTGATTAGTATGGGGAACCTGAACAGGATAGTGGAGTAGCTGGCAAAGTCCCATTTTGTTGCAGTTTATTTGTTTGGATCTCTATTTTTATTATACAATGAAGAAGATTTCGTTTAAGTGTCTATTGAGCTAACATTATTGACCAAAAAAAGTCTCAATAGAGCTGTGGAACAGAAGTTCGATTGCCATGAGATAAGGAACAAAAGGGAAGCCAGAAAGGGAGACAACAAATGTCCACTACTGTGTCTAGCAGTGTGGCAGGAAGGGGAGGAAAGAGATAGAGGGTTAGGATGACACAGAGCAGAAAGAAAGGTTTTCCCTTTTCTCTTTGCTTGTTTGCTTTCAAATGAGTGAGATGCGAACATGTTTATGTGCCACAGGGAAAGAAGAAACAGAGAGGGGAATGCTGGAGATACATCTGAGAGAAAGACCATTGACAGAGCTGGATCCGCAAGGAGAAGAAAGGAAATAAGATCAAGAAAACAGCTAGCAGGTTGATCTTAAGTCGGAGGCTTGAGAGGTCATTTGTACCAGGACAAAGGAAAGGAAACAAAAGGTGGGCTTTATTTTGGGGTGAGTTTACAGGTGGAGGGCCAGCAGCAGAAAGTTGAAGTTCCCACATGCTGACCTCTGTGTTCTCTGTGAAAGAGGAAGGGGAGACCTGCTAGTGTAAGTAGTGGGTCGGGGTCTAAGGTACCCAGCAAATGTTAAAATATCCAAAGCGGTGTTGAAAGTTCCATAGAGATTGTAAACTGAATTTGTGTAGATACCAGGTCATGCCATTTTGTCATCTTCTTCAGCAACTTGGGTGCAGAAGTAAAGAGCATACAGTTAAACTGACGTACTGTTTGTTGTTCATTGTTTGTTCAGATTAGACTAATTAGGCAGGAGAGCTGAAATCACTGGCAAGGAACTGGTTGTGGTAATGGGGAAGGAAAGAAGGAGGGTACTGATAAAATGGGGCCAAGGGTCGAGACAACTCCAAGGCTTAAGAGACTGAGTGAATAGGGATTTAGGGATAAACACAGATTTAAAAGGAAAGATGATGAGTTCATTTTTAATATTTCAGGTTTCTACATCCAGTTCTATATGTGAATACAGATGCACCGATAGGAGATCTGGCTTGAAGCTACAGATGGTGAGTCATCAGCTTAAAGATAGTACCTAAAGCCACAAAAATATACAGAGTAAAAGTAGAATCTATTTTTTAAAAAACTGAACAATCCTGAAACACACTCTGGTTTAATTGTCAGGTAGAGAAACAGCAACTATCAAAAGCCCCTGGAATGGACAGGCCAGAAAAATAAGGGAAAAATCCACGTGAATATTGTCCCAAAAGTCTAGAAAGGAGCGTTTAATGGGGGAAGTGGTTAAAATGTTAATTTGCTGTGTAGATTTGCAAAGATGATTATCTAAAAGATGCCTTATTCATCTTTGTTTTCTGGGACAAATGTGTGGCACACAGTTGGATCTAAATCAATGTAAATTTCCATGATTTGTCCATTCCAATACCTGCAAGTCTCATTCCAACACTGTGTTAGAGTTATTTTTAAAAAATGAAAAATAATATACAAGAATGAAGGAGGGGAGGGAAGGGAAGGGTAAAAATATCTCACTCACCCCAAATGCTCCATGGAGCCATCCCATGTCACTCCATCCCAGATCACTTAAGGTCCTCCTACAAAATAAGGCACAATCTGAGTGACCTCAAACCTCCAGTGTCTGTGGGATACAGACTGACTCACAGCAACAGTAAAAATTCATTTCCTGGCTCTTGGGCCCACGTAAAAAATGTAGGACTTCCAACAGCTTGAGAATGTCCTACCCCTCACCACAAGTGTATTAAACCCAAGATGTGTCTCACTGGTGCTTATGATGAGATTCTCTCACGAGCTCTTACTGGGCGGTTCAGTTTCCCAGCCTGTCACTTCAAGGGCACTGAGGTTTCTGCTAGATGCAGCTGTGGATCCCTCACCGTGTTATTCCCCTACCAGGCACGCCCCTGAAGTCTTGTGTCAAGCATCAGGACTAAACAACCCTCAAAGTGCCAAAAGTCCATGGCTCTCTGTGGGGAACTGTGCCCTCTCCCCTTTGGGTGTCCTCTGTCAGAGGTGCCCCAAAGCAGTGTTCCTCCTGTTTCCACTGCCTTACAGACCTGAGTGGAAGAGTTCTTTCCATTCTTTTTACTCATAGACCTCTTTTTCTCTCTAGGATTTAGAAATGGGTTGCTGCTATATCTATTTTTTCATATTTGTCCATTTATTTCATAAGTGGCAGGGGCAGGGGGTGGTTAAGTGCTCAGTTTTAGAGTGCTTAATTTAAAAATTAAACCACATAAATGAATTAGGGAGAACTGACATGGGTTATAAGTTATTGAAGTCAGTTCAGAAGTCATTTTGCAACAGGTTCCATGAAAATCAGAGCAGCTGCCATTCTCAGTTCTCTGTCTCTGATGATCTCTGGGCATTTTTCTACTTCTGTTTCAAATACCAGATTAAAAGCTCTCTCCCCACATCTTCAGGCCAAATTCCCAAGAAAGAAACTGACTGGTCAAGCTAATTACCATTGCTCTTGCAAGACATTTGTGACAGGACATCTCATGGGCCACTTATCCACCTTTGGGTCAGCGGTGGCCACAAGGTAGCCTCAAGTGGCACCAGCATGAATACATGCAGAAAGAGCCTCCCAGAAGAGGTCTATGGGTGTGGCAAGCATTCTCAGGCATGATCTTCCTCCACTAGGAAATAAGAATTCCTATACACAGCAATCTTCAGCAGAGCTAATGTACTGGGCACACAGTAAGTTCTCAAATATTAGTTTTAGTGTCATGACTTAAAAAAAAAAAGACTCATTTCCTTTACATGACATCTAAGTTCATTTAGGACATATCTCAATTCATCTTTCCAGTTCTATTTATTAATATCTTCCCTTGAACTCTAATAATAGAGGGGTACTAACAGCATGACTCGCATTTTTCTAAGAGTGTTACATAATTCACTGATTTAATCACCACAACACAAAGTACTGTTATTAACCCTATTTACCAGTAAGAAAACTGAGACAGAGAGGTTAAGTTCTTGTACAAGGACTCATACATAGTGAATTCAAAACCAGGTAGCTGGGCTTCAAAGCCCAGAAGTTAATCACTAAACCATACTGTCTCTCAAATATCAACCAGTATTACTAATACAATAACAATAAGTAAATAATGGGTACCTTCAATGATTTTTATCATGCAACCAGCCAAAGGAAGGACTAAGAGTTCTACACATAGAGATGCAAAACTGGTATTTTGCCCCGCTGCCATTATGAATAAACATTTGCATCATAATTCATAGCCAGAAACAAAGCTGCAGCATTTCCTCTAAAGCACTGCATTAGCTTCACCTCAACTTTTGTTTGATATATTCCATCTTTTCAGTTCAGTAGATCTTCTCATTTCCATTGTGATTTCTTCATCAACCCACTAAATACTTAGTAGTGTTTTGTTTCAATTCCAGGCATTTGGGGAGTTTTTGTTTTCTTCTTTACTTCTAGTTTAAGTCTATTGTGGTCAGAGAAAACACTTTGAATAGTTTCAGTGCTTTGAATGTTGGGGTTTCTTTGTAGCTCAGCGTATGCTCGATTTTGGTAAATATTCCATGTACATCAGGTTTCCTCTATTTCCAACTATTTCAAAGGACTGACCTTAGCTGAGAAAATCTCGAAGGTCCCTTCCGACACCAAGTTTTGGGAATACTGAGCATTAGGTAACCGGTGAAGAGTTAACTGTAGTTCTTACTTGTCTTCCAGTTACTCTTTTCCCCTTAATTCTTCAAAATGTAATACATATTGCTTCTAATTAAAAACAGAGGAAGAAAAAGCCACTTGTATTTGCCCGTTCAGTTCTACGCTCTTCTCACAGACGAGGAGACGCGGGCCACCGCAGACGCGCGGCTCTCAAACAGCGGGGTAGCCTCGTCGCGTCCCAAACCCGCCAGTCCTGGAGCACACGCGCATCCTCGAGGCCCCGCCCCCGGCCCCGCCTCCCTCGGCCAGGGCGGGCCGAGGGGGCGGGGCCCGCCACAGCGTGCTGACGTCAGAGAGGGCTGCGACGCCGCCGGGTCTGCCGGGGCGCTGACGGCGGTGGCCGCTCAGTGCGCAGAGCGGGGCCTGGGCAGCTGCGGGATCGTAGGACCTCGCGCGGCGACCCCGGGCTCCGGGGCGGGGGCTGCGGCGGCGAAGCCCCCACCCCGGGGAGGCGGGGCCTAGGCGAGCTCCCCGGCCGGGGAGCGGCGGCAGCCGAGAAGGATGCATCAGAAGCTGCTGAAGAGCGCGCATTACATCGAGCTGGGCAGCTACCAGTACTGGCCCGTCCTGGTGCCTCGCGGCATCCGGCTCTACACCTACGAGCAGATTCCCGTGTCCCTCAAGGACAACCCGTACATCACCGATGGCTACCGGGCCTACCTGCCTTCCAGGCTGTGTATCAAAAGGTACAGTCTGGCCGCCTCCGCTGGGCGCGCCTTGAGGGGCGCGTCGGCGGCCCCTCCTCCTCATCTACTCCCTTTTTGTCTGGTCTGCCTGCTGCTTTCCCCGCTTTTCTCCGGGCACATCATTTCCTAGCTGCCCCATCCTTTTCATCCTTTTCTGCCACCTCTCCTCCCTTGTTACCTTTCCTTCCCCCCGCCGGGGTACTTGATCCGTGGAATAACGATGGTAACCACGATCATAATCACCAACTCTCCCATGGCGCTTTGCTGTTTACAGAGGGATTTTTATATCCTTTATTCCATTTGGTGCTTATTGGGATACATGTTGGAGTAGACCCCACTGACAGTGGCTGAGCTATGCTTGCCCCTGTGTATACCTAAGCTTTGTTTATTTTTAAGGCGGCCCTATGGAAGTTCATATGTTTGGGGCCAGGTAAATGCCTGTATAATAGGAAACAAGTTCACATGGCCATATATATAGAAACTGCTGACTGATTCATTCATTCAGCGGATACTGTGGAACCCCTGTTATGTGCCAGGAGCCCTACGAAGTCCTGCAAAGAACAGCAGACATGGCCCTTGTTCTCATGAAGCTACTAAGATCTAGCCCGGATGACACACATTAAAGAGCTAATGACACTATTACATAATAACCATTGTGAAAAACGCTGTGAAGGAAAAGCACCATAGCAAAGAGAGCCTATAACGGGCACCAACCCTCCACAAGAGCACTATAGAAGCGTCTTTAAGAAAGGAATTTCTTCATCTAAACTCTTAAAACTGAGTCCCTTGAAAGCTGGGGATTAAAAAAACAAAACTGAAAAAATTTATAGTTCCTAGACTAGCTTTCTGTTAAAAATCACTGTATGTACTTAATTATAGGACCCCACTTTAAGAGAATTAAGATACAGGTGTTGGTTAGCTCCAGGTGACTGTGGTGACAGATCCCACTGCTGGAATGTGGGCTATTGAATTGCTCAAGCAGCAACCACATGTCTGATTCTTGATCTTGTTTTCAGCATTGATCTTTCCCCAGTACCTTTGCCCTCCCTGCCTTGAAAGTGTTTCTCTGACTCATGGTCACAAGGTGACGTCACTGTCCATCCCTACTTGACTTCAATAAATGGCCCACAGTGCTTCACAGTTTGAATCCTAAGTACTATTTTCCTCCCCATTGCCTCCTTTGCATAAGTTACTCATAAGAAATCAGAGCTGGGCCCTGCTGTGGATGTGGAGTTACACAAGAATAGAGCAGATAGTGAATTGCCTTAAATAGTTTCATACCCACCTGGTCGTGGTCCTCTGCATTCTAATGTTAGGATCCAAATCTCATGATTGGAGGAGTGAAACATAATGCTTTAGATCTTGGGCTGTTGAGTAAAAAAAAGTCTTGGGTATGCAGATCTGCCTCTAACAGCTGAGGGACCTTGAACAAAAGTTAACCTCTCCCAGCCTTAATTTCTCTATTCTTAAAAATGAGGGTAATTACAGTATCTTCTTCAGAAATTACTAAGGACTAAATGAGATTATGTATGAAAAATGCTACACAGAGCCTGGCACATAATAAGCACTCAATAAATGGTGACTTGCTATCACCATGATCATTGAATTTGAAGTTGAACAGATGATAACGATGAAGTTGATTGTTGGTTTTGAAGGTGAACAGAGTGTAGGTCTAAATTCTCATGGAACAGGAGTAGATCCTCTACTGGAGATACTCTTCCAGGTGCTCTTCCAGTTCAGCTTTTGCCCTCTCTTCTTTAAGCTGCCAAGAGGGACGAGGACAGATTTTGAATATAAGGAAATGTTTTTTATGTCACAGCTGTTCTGCCAGTACTCTGTTAGTTGAAAGGAGCATACCAAGATTGTGTCTCTTCGCTCAATTAATCAGGTTATACTGGGTTTCACAAAATGAAAAGGTATTGGCTGTCAAACAGTCCTGTGGTTAAATGTGTTTCCTCATATTCCTGCATCTCCCTGCCCCCAAGATAAATAGTCTTTATAGTTGCTGCTTCTACAGGATAAAGTCTGAAATTCATGATACGAGATCCACTTTATTCTTAATGATCGTTTGATAGTGTGAGACACTGCTGTGTTTATAGCATGGGAAAATGAGAACCATAGTGACGACTGCAAATTCAGTATTCGGGTTATACATTAGTGCTTACTAATGATGATTCTGAATCAGTGATGGTTAAAGACTTTAGTTTATACAAAAGATTAGATTTTGCAAGAGAAATGCAAGAGCATTTTAATCTTTAGTCATGATGTCACCTTTCAATAATCAGTTGTCCGCAGCTGGAGAAACGCTTCACAAAATTAAGGAAGGAGCTGGAAGGGACTTGCGTCCGAATCTAATACACCTCCCTTGTTTTAGAGATGGAGAAATTGAAGCCAGAGGGGTTAAGTGACTTGCTTATGATCCCAGAGCTAATTTGTTGTCCAGGGTGGGAGTGAAGGGACCCGGAGCCTCCTGACTTCTGGTCATTGCGGAACACTTGCACTGACCTGTGCTGCCAACACTACTTAAACTCAAACCAGTTAGGGCGAATTGAAAGAGGGCAGTTAGTACTGATATGAAAAGTAAACACTTGTTGTTCCTAAAAAGTGTAAACTTACTCCACCTGAAAACCAGTTTGGTTTCAAAACAACCACAGCTAAGTTGATACAGCATGCCTGTCTTAAAGGAGATTTCCAGTGAATCAATTTGTATTTATTCTGCTTCTCTCAAGTCCATTTAACTTTGTTATTTGCATGAAATGAGTACTAAAAAGGTGTTTTAAGTTTGTGTCTACCCTTAACACTTAGCAAGTTTTCAGAGACCTATTACTGAAAGTCAGAGTACGCTAGCTAATGCCCAGTTTTAATCTGTACATTCGTTACTGTAGACATTTAGCATCTAATCTGAGCAAGATGCTGTGCTTGGAACAGTGGTGTCATAAAGATAAATGGTACCAGCCATCTGGAGTTAATAAGCTGGAGGATGAGATGGAATTTATACATAAATAACTCTAATCGAGGAAGGAAATGGTAAATATAATAGAGGTGAGCAAGAAAAAACTAAGCTCTCAGGATTGATAGAGGTGTGGAAAGATTAAATGATGTATCAAACTTAAAATGGCAAAAATGGGGTTAAGGGCTTAAAGTTGCAAGTGTTAGATAACCCAGAAAATTGTCCCTAACCTTTTACATGCTGACAACGAGCAAACGAGCAAGCAGATATGAATCTGAGCTGCATTTGTGTTTTGTTTTGTTTTTCCAGTTTGTTTATTTTATCTAATGAGACAGTAAACATCTGGAGTCATTTGCTGGGTTTCTTTCTCTTCTTCACTCTGGGAATATATGACATGACATCTGTGTTACCTTCAGCAAGTGCGTCCAGAGAAGATTTTGTAATTTGTTCTATTTGTCTGTTCTGCTTCCAGGTAAGTCATTCCACAAACACTACTATTGGTACAGAGAACTTTAGTCAGACAAGCTGGGGCAGGTGCCCTTCACACTCACCACTTGCTTTCAAGAGCCACAAAGTAGCATATAGGTTAGCATATTCACTTTCATAATATTCACTTTTATACAAGCACCAAAAGTATGCTTTTATGAGAGTATATTTGGATGTTATTAGAGTATATTTGTAATCCAGTAAGTTTTAAGGATTGAGAAAACACCCTTTCTTTTTTTAGACCTCTCTACTTTAAGAGTAGTACGTAAAGATAAGAATCTCTGATTGTACTGTTTGCTTACTGAAGTAGAACACTGTTGCCTACTTAAAACCTACCTGGGAAGATTTCTCATCTTATTCCTGTTTATATGTCTGTGACTTTTATGTTTGTTGTTTCCATACCATCTTAATTTTAATGTCTTTTGCTGCTATTCATCTTTTCTGTCACCTTAATGTTAATTTCCTTTCGTCCTTTTACACTTGCCTAGTTTCATGTACTTTCAGTTTCTCCTCCTCTCTGCCTCTTATATTTGTTAGCTCCTCAGCGCTTTCATTTTTCTTCAAGGATTTTTAAAAGTTCCTTTAAAAGTTATGTTTAATAATTTTTCAAACAGGTAATTCTAAAGAAGGAAACAAATGTGGACCAAAATCTGGTTGATTTAAAAAAATTTTTTAAATGCAGAGAGTACCCAGAAAACCCATAAAAGTGAAAAGAAAAGCTGTCATCCCCTTCCTCCAAACAAAAGCCAGCACTCCCTGTAGCAAATCTATAGCAAATCTGAGAGAGGAAGGGCTAAGTCAGCTGCACAGTGTTGCTTGTTGCTTTCCTTGTGTGTCAGTTTCAGACCTTTATCATTTGACTCAAAACTTTGGACTTAAATGACCAAGAAACACATTGGAAACATCTCCCTCCCCTTTCTTCTAATTCTGGTTTCTAGAATAATATTTTTAATTTCTTTGAGAGAACAAAAACTATGTATTTTTTTGTGTGTGTTACAATTAGAAAATTATTCTTTAAGTATTTTTTATAGTATGAAGAGTGTACATGGTACTTTAAAAGAGTCTCAGGCTTAATTTTCTTCCTGATTGGAGCCTCAACATCTCTTAGAATCTATCTGCATTTTTAAAATGGAAATGAATCAATTTCTTCATAGTTAAATCTTTAGATGTATTTTATAGACTGCTCTTAACAGTCATTAATAGAAAAACAGGTTTATACTCTACTGTTAGTTACATGGATATCATCTCCTTTGAGGATCTCACATGCTTTCCTCTGCCCCTAGGCCTGCCCTTCACCACCTCACCACCTAGCCACAGCTGGTGTTAGTTCAGGGAGCACATTAATTTTCATAGTGGTTTAAGAAAGCTGAGAAGATGAAGTGATTAAAACAGATGCCACTGAAGAAACACCCAAAGTGTTAGAGTGACTTGCTGAGGATTGATCAGCAAGACAGTAAAATCTTGTTCTAACTGCTAGTATGCAACCTGCTAAAGACAAATGACCACATTTTCTCTACTGAAAAATACAATTTATGTTGTTTTTATTTTTATATTATATTTATCTCTTGTTCACCCAACTTTCCCAAATTCGTAGAGTCAGCAGGCAGCATGGTAAACCACAAATAGATGTATTTATTTTGATTTACACTTAATTTTTTAAAAGCATAGCATATTTTCTCTTTTCACTTCTATTCTTTTTATATGCTTGGTACTTTTCTACCAACCAGATTAACTTTCTGAATAGTGGGTTGTAATTTCAGGGGCTTTGAACTTTCTCAGAGTTCTTTTCTATCTTAGAGAAGAATAGAATCTGAGAATGCCTTTCCTTGGATTGAGTTTATAAACATTCATTTCAACAATTTTTTTTAATACTTCCTATTTATATCCAGGCACTAAGCTAGGCATCGAGGATACGCTGCTGAACAAAACCAGCCTGTCATAAAGATCAGGTCACCCAGATAGGCCAGCAGAAAGAAGAATGAGGCAGGACGTTTAAACAGAAAAAAGGGTTTGTTTTAAGGCCCAGAAACAAGGGACAGCTTAGCACTTTCTGGCCTTTAGGTGTTTGTAGTGTGATGCTAGGAAAATGGAGCAAGAGGAGGCTGGAGACATAGGCAGAAGCCAGATCTTGAGGTATTTGGTTACGATGGCAAGGAGCTTGGATATAAGATGTCATACTATAATCATCTGTCTACCTTGATGTAGTAAGGTATTTCACAGAAACAAACTCTCCAGAAAACGGTAACATACTCAATATGCCAGATAATTTTTCAGTCAGTTTTTTAAGCAACTCTAACAACATATCCCTTTTAAAACAGAGCATACTAAGTATAGGTTAACTTTTTTTTTCCAGTTGAATGAAAGATCCTTTAAATTCTATAGTGCTTTACAATTTTCAGAAGTTTCACTCACATGATTTCATATAATCCCATAATAAACCTATTCCTTCTACCCCTGTGTTACCCCTCCCCCATTCCCCCTTCCCACTGATTACTATTTTTATTTACTAGTTTGTTGTATTTTTTAGATTCCACATATAAGTGATGTCATACAGGATTTCTCTTTCTCTGACTTATTTCACTTAGCATAATGCCCTCCAAGTTCATCCATGTTATTGCATATAGCAA
Source organism: Camelus bactrianus (assembly GCF_048773025.1). Taxonomy (NCBI): domain Eukaryota; kingdom Metazoa; phylum Chordata; class Mammalia; order Artiodactyla; family Camelidae; genus Camelus; species Camelus bactrianus. The sequence goes on along the minus strand of NC_133540.1, from coordinate 89,265,104 downwards.
AATTTCATTCTTTTTTACAGCTGAATAGTACTCCATTGTGTGTGTGTGTGTGTGTGTGTGTGTGTGTGTGTGTGTGTGTGTGTGTGTGTGTGTACACACCATATCTTTATCCACTCATCTGTTGATGGACACTTAGGTTGTCTTCCATACCTTGGCAATTGTACATAATGCTGCTATGAACATTGGAGTGCATGTATCTCTTTGAATTTATATTTTTACTCTTTTTGGGCATATACCCAGGAGTGGAATTGCTGGGTTATATAGTAGTTCTATTTTTAATTTTTTGAGGAAACTCCATACTGTCTTCTATAGTAACTGCACCAATTTACATTCCCACCACCACTGTATGAAGGTTCTCTTTTCTCCACATCCTCGCCAATACTTGTTATTTGTGTTCTTTTTTGATGATAGTCATTCTGACAGGTGTGAGGTGACAGCTCAGTGTGATTTTGATTTTCGTTTCCCTGATGAATGGCAATGTTGAGCATCTTTTCACGTGTCTGTTGGCCATCTGCATTTCCTCTTTGGAAAAGTGTCTGTTCAGTTCTGCTCATTTTTTAATTGATTTGCTCATTTTTTTGATGTTGAGTTATGTGAGCTGTTTATGTATGTTAGATATCAACCCCTTATCGGTCATATCATTTGCAAATATCTTCTCCCATTCAGTAGGTCGTCTTTTCATTTTTTTTTTATTGTTTTCTTTTGCTGTGCAAAAACTTTGAAATTTAATTAGGTCACATTTGTTTACTTTTACTTTTGTTTCCTTTGTTTAAGGAGATGGATCCAAAATAATATTGCTGTGATTCATGTCAAAGAGTGTTCTCACTGTGTTTTCCTCTAGGACTTTTATAGTATCCAGTCTTACAATTAGGTCTTTAATCCATTTTGAGTTTATTTTTGTATGTGGTGTTAGAGAATGTTCTAATTTCATTCTTTTGCATGTAACTGCCCAGTTTTCCCAGCACCACTTATTGAAGAGACTGTCTTTTCTCCATTGTGCATTCTTGCCTCCTTTGTCATAGATTAATTGACCATAAGTGCATGAGTTTATTTCTAGACTTTCTGTTCTGTTCCGTTGATCTATGTGTCTGTTTTCTGCCTGTACCATACTATTTTGATTACCATAGCTTTGTAATACAGTCTGAGGTTAAGGAGCATGATTCCTGTTCTTTCTGAAGATTGTTTTGGCTATTTGGAGTCTTTTGTGTTTCCATAGGTTAACTTTTTTAAAGCTCAAATGTTCTTTATGAACACTAAATATTTTACTTTTGATAGCTTAGTTTTTCACTTTCCACTTTTATTTTCCTTTTCACAATGAAATTAGTTTTATTGTTGTTTCTTACTATTACTATACTTATATAGAAATTCAAGCAAAAAAAGTATTTGGAAGAAAGTGAAAGACATTTGAAATTACACTTCCACATTTGACATTTGGATTAGAATCCCTCCAGACGTTTGTGTATGCACAGCTGGCTCACACTTGCCTGCCTACATTCCTATGTACCTTTTTATCTGCTGTGGTCATCTCTGCTTGCTATTTTGTGTCACCCAACATTGTAACAATGAGGTCTTTCCCTGTAATGAGAACATACACCTTGATGTTCTCTGGATTTACTGTGTTTAATCTCAAAGATAATCAGAGAAAACAAATAACCAAGCTTCTTAGAGTTATGTGTAATTGGGTCTGTAAACTCTGATTTGTAGCTTAATAACCAAAGCCACAAACCAATAAGGATTTTAGATAGTGGATGAAGAAATGAGATTGTGGCTAGGAAGCTTGTTTTGAATATTGATATTGAGGCCGTGGGGACTGATTGGGTTTCTTCTAGGCCAAGCTGTAGAATAGCTGGGTGACCATTTACCTGTCCCGTTTTCCCCATTCCCCACTGTCCCTGGTGTAGTGTAGGCTCTAGGCATTGCTTCCCAGGGCTACTCCTGTACCCTCTCGCCTTAGCTTTTTGAAAGGTGCACTTAACCTCTTCAGTAGTAGCACACATAGCCCATAACAGTGAAGCTAAAACTCCTTGTTTGAGGACTTGTCATAATCATATCATGAAGAAGTCCACATGACATTCCTTAGTGGTTCTGTTTTTCAATATGCTGCTTTTCCTGGGGGCCCTCCAGCAAACCTGTGCACACCTTTATTTATATCTTTGATGGATGCCAGGTCAACCTCAGTCCAGCTCAGGTGGCACCCCTTCTGTGCAGTGTGAAGCTCTTTTTCTCCCACCACTCCCATCCCTCTAAGTACACATGTGCACCCACAGACCCCGTCCCCTCCCTCCTCTATTTTCTAACTGCGCTCTGCAGTGACTTTTCCTATGGGGCTTCCGACATCACCATTTGTTCACTTGTTTCAGAAAAATCTCTTTGAGAGTAGAGGTTTCATCTTTGTGTCCCCAGCACATGACACACAGCAGGTATTTAATGACTAGAGGGAGTTCAGCCATAGAAACCTTATCAATCTTCAGGGCAGCTGATTGAATCAGATTAGCTTTGCTCTCAGTTTGGCAACATCTAAAGTCAGCATAAGTCATAATTATTTTTCCTTGAATACAACAAAGCCATGTTTAACTTTAACTTAAAAATGAACTCTATACAATGAGTCTCATACAGATGTTAAGTCTTGAATTAAGTGAAAAATGTAAATAGCAGAACAAAATGTATGATTCCATTTGATTAATTTTAAAAAGTATGTATCATATTTTCATGTATGTGTGTAGACTTCTGTATCATAGATGTTTGATATGTTCATTGAAAGTATCTGAAAGGACACATAAAAAATGTTTTCAGTGGGGAATAGATTGACTAGGAGGGACTTTTTTTTTACATCATACATTTCCATGTTCTTTGATTTTTTTTTTAAAGACATGTATTACTTCTATAGTAAGTAGTTTTAAAAAGGAAACATTCATGAATCAAAATAATTCTCAGTAGATTTCCTACTACTATGCTATTCATCTAAGTTTTTGTATTATAAAATAGCTATCATTTTAGACTTTTTTCTTTATGATTTTTATCCTGATTTTACTGTTGAGGAAACTGAGGCTTAGGGAAATGGCATAACTTGCCTGACACAAAGTTAGGATCCAAGGCCAGGTCTGTTTGGCTGAAAAGCCTGGGCTTGACCTAACCACTTCCCTGAACATCATGCATGAGTTACTTTAATTTTTTTTGTTTCACTTTTGTAAGATTTGTTTTATCTTCCATAGGTCTGTATGCTTTGCTCTGTGGGCTATCATCTTTTTTCCTGCCATCGATCAGAAAAAACCTGTCGAAGATGGATGGCATTAGATTATGCAGGAATTTCTATTGGAATACTGGGCTGTTATGTCTCTGGAGTATTTTATGCATTTTATTGTAATAATGTAAGTAACAGAACATTTTACATTCTATCTTTCATATAGGTCTTGGGTTTTCTTGCCATGGTTCCTTTGAACTTATGAATAAGCACATAATTAACTTGTATAAGAAGTGGTAGAGTCTTAGGTAGGCATAAACTCATTTTTCAAAAGGGCCCTATGATCTCTAACATCTGTTATGAGTTTTACTCATTTTATTAATTTTCCGTAGAAAAGAAATACATATGTGTATATATAGTTATTTTCTGATATTTAACTTAGTGATATTAAATTAGTAACATTTCCCCCACTAAATCTGTATAGCTACATGGTTCCTCAGGTGTGCATTACATCTTTTCTTTTTATATTTATAGACTTAAAGTTAACACTTGATAAAGTTATGAAGCTGGCTGCTTTTTTCCATTTTTCCCTCTTATCCTTTGCTCCTCTCTCAGTGGTAGAAAAAAAAAAAAAAGGAAGGTTTATCTGTGAGGGTGTTGATCCATATTTTTATACAAAAAATACATTTTCCTTTCCTTAGTCTTATATTTGGAGGCAGGCCTAGAGACAGACCAAGTGGCCGGTGAGTGTCTTTAATAAACATTTGTCTGAGTTCTAGATTAACTGTTTTCTGACCCTAAAGTTGCAAAAGTCATTTTTGGCCTTGTGCAAAGCAGCATTTGAAATACTGTGATCAGGTTATACAGCAGCTGATCTAAATATGATGGCCAACCAAACTACCTCATCACCCCATGACTCAGCCAAGAAGGCAAACTGACTCTTCCCTTGGGCTCAGTACATCTCCAGGCCTTCTGTTCAGAAAGTCCCCATCAACCCTACCTTTTTCTACTGCTCTCCTACCATACCCCCTTTTTTTCCCCCTTTTATCCTTTTAGTTCCCGCTCTTTCAGAGCCAAGATTGAGCTGCTCTCCTAGGAGTGGTATACCTTCTAGTCACTTCCAGTAACAGGACTAGAGCCTGTCCTGCCCGAGCCCTCCCTGTGCAGCAGGTGATCCAAGCCATATCCCTAGCCTTCACTTCCCGGGAGGACTGGCTGCAGCACGGGATTCCTCTGACTGTTGGGAGTTCTTATGTAGGATGTTTGTTGCAACACAATAATAGAACTGTCCACACTGTTGGAGCGTAAAACTCACAAAGCAAAAAATCATAAATTTGGTTTGAACATAAGAACGTTATTAATTGTAATCACTTATACATGAGCCATTTGCTTTTTAGGCCTGATTACTTTGGAAGATAAGCATATAATTAAATATATATGCAATTAGCCTTCTTGTAAATTGATTTGATTTTAGTAATAAACTCTATTTATATCTGCTTACCTTTCACAACTTATTCATTTTGCATGAAACTGTTTACATCTTAAAAAAAAAAAAGGAACTTGTTGAGTACAGTCATGTAATATTTGAATTGTTTGCTTATCTTATTCTATATTTCCCTGAAACCTGTTTTTTGTTTACCTCTTCCCAAACATATCTGATAATCAGAGAGACTAATGGGACACTTTTTGTAAATCTCTTTTCAGAAAAACTACAAGTCCAAAGTAGATTAAAGAAAAAAAGAGAACTGTTAGAGCTAATACAATCCATGATCATTTAAAGGAAAAATTGGTTTTTTTCCCTCTGGTATCTAATCATTTCCAGATATTCAGGTACTGTAGTGACTCTTTACCTTTTAAGGAACACAGGCTAATTTGAGAATGAGATTGAAAACTGGACCGTCTATCCTGGGTAGTGTGCTTTGGGGCATAAACTGACCAATCTGACATATGAATTTCAGGAAGTGTAATAGTCCCAGAGAAGTCCTTGATAGCCCAGGTTAAGGACTCTGCCCTAGGTGATGCTAACTTTTGAGAGTCAAGGCCAGCTTTTCAACCACTCATTTACTTAAATATTATGTGAGTCTTTCAAACTTAGTATATTTTTAAATGAACATTCTTCTGTGCTTTCCCATTCTCTCCCCAACACACACACACACATAACACACCCCCATAGATCATCTTTGTCCGTTTGCTGCATTGATAGAAGCCATCTTTGTGGCTTCTCACACTAGAAACAGTTGAGTCATCCTCTACTGCCCTTTCACACATCCAGTCAGCCATTAAGACTTTAGTTTATTTCAAAAATGTGTCTTGAATCTGGTGCTCACATCTGTCTTCCTTGTTCAACAAGCGTCCAAGCTCCTGTTTTCTCCTTGAATCAATTATCCTGATATCGTCTACCTGGCCTCCTGTCACCTTTTTTTTTTTTTTCGGTGGGGGAGGTAGTTAGGTTTGCTTAATTGTTTTTAGAGGAGGTACTGGGGATTGAACCCAGGACCCTGTATATGCTAAGCATGCACTCTACACTTGAGCTGTACCCTCCCCCCCCTATTTTTTAACACTGATGTCAGAGTTATTCTAATAAGTCAGTTACAGCACTTACTATTAGATCATAATCATTTGTTTATATGTCTGCCTCTCTCATAGCTCATGAGCTTACCCACAGAGAGAGCCCAGGTCATAGTCATCTTTGTTTCTACAGGACTTAAGTTGCCCCTGGCATATCATAGGTACTCAGGAAATGGTTTTGTATGAATGGATGTGTTCTTTGTCAGCTCGCTTTGGGATCTAGCCTATCATCCTAAGAAACCTCACGGTTGTATACCACACACATTGTTGTAAGGAAGGAAGGCAATCATGTTTGGAAATGAAAATACCAAATAAATAGAGCTTGGAGTGTGTAATGTAGAAGCCAAAATTAAAAATAACTCTCTTCCTTCCCATTATTGTTGGTAACGATTAAAATGTGATTTCCTTTCCTTCCAGTATTGGCGTCAAGTGTACTTGATCACAGTGCTTGCAATGATCCTGGCAGTGTTCTTCGCGCAGATTCATCCCAGTTACCTCACACAGCAGTGGCAGAGGCTCCGTTCCATCATCTTTTGCTCCGTTTCCGGATATGGAGTGATCCCTACTCTTCACTGGGTTTGGCTCAATGGAGGAATCGGTGCTCCTATTGTACAAGTAGGTTCAGTGTGGTCAATATTTTTCCCATTTTTTGGTCTTTTTCAATTTTATTCCCTTTGGTAAAGTAATAATGTAATCAAGGCCAAGTGGGTGGTCTGTCATTTGAGAGCATATTTATAATTGCAGAATGATGCAATAATTTTCACATCATAGAAATAAACAAACACACCTTGCATGAATAGTAGTAGTCTGCTGTTTTCTTCTGAGGTGTATTTCTCTGTGAAATGATCCTTTTGTTTTTTGAGATTTTGTCAAATTTATTTTAACTTCTGTTTTTACATTACAAAAATTTTTTTTAGTTGAGGTATAGTCGGTTCATAATGTGTCAATTTCTGGTGTACAGCATAATGTTTTATTCATACATATACATTCATATATTCATTTTCATATTCTTTTTCATTATAGATTACTGCAAGATATTGAATATAGTTCCATGTGCTATACAGTATAAACTTGTTGTTTAATTATTTTATACATAATAGTATCCTCAAGTCCTGAACTCCGAAAATATCCCTTCCCACCCCCTTTCCCCACTCCCCATAACCATAAGTTTATTTGCTATGTCTGTGAGTCTGTGTCTGTTTTGTAAATAAGTTCATTTGTGTTTTTTTTTAATAGATTCCACGTTTTAAACATGTTTTGTGTGTATTTTTTTCTTTTTCTTTTTCTTTTTACTTGAAGAGCTTAGTTTTTTTTAAGCTTTTTGTGGTGGGGGGGTGATTTAGGTTTGTTTGTTTTTAACAGAGGTACTGGGGATTGAACCTATAACCTTGGGCATGCTAAGCCCATGCTCCACCACTGAGCTATATACCCTCCCTTTCTGAGATGTAGTTCTCTGTAAAATGACCCATTCTTAATTCTGTCTGTAACCCTTAGCATGTAAATATCCAAGTCCTTACTGTAGAGGAGGACTCCCAAGTTCCCAGCTTTGTCAGCTGGGTGAGAGATAATGCCAGGGATAACACAACTGTGAAAGTAAGAGCAGTTGATTCGTTTGTTTAGTTTGTGGAGGAGGAGGAATTGAATTGGGAAGGATTTCTTCTTGGACCTGTTGAGTTTGAGTTACCTGCGGGATGTAAAGCTGGAGATAGGGTCTGAATTTAGCTCAGAGTTTGAGACCAGTGATAGTGATTTGAAAATTTTTACTGTCTTGGTAGCTAAAGCCATGTAAGTATATTCCACCTAGCAAGGGAAATACTTTGGGAAATGAAAGAAGCACTATTACGGTGAGGTACTACAGGGGGACAGTTGGAGTACATTAGGAAGAACCTCAGTGAGAATTCTTCAGCATTCTTGAAAAGGAGATTAGAAGTAAGACTTAAGTTCTTAGAGATTCATATGATGATGCTCTAAGTGTGTGGTAGAGAGTAAACTTGAGAATTTTTAACATAAGTAATTATGCCAAGAAATCTAGCAGAAATCATATACACTTGTTATAGTGGGACTTTTGGGATATTGGAATTTAAAGGCAGGTTTTATTCAAATGAACTGTATTTTTTTAGGAAAGGAGGGACTAATAGTATGCTTACATATTACTTGCATCAAGTTGGCAACAACTTGGTAGAAAACATTTGCATATAAGAAAAGACTGGGATGGTGAGTTGAGTGACATGATCTGGCTGCATTGCCAACTTGAGGACAAGGGTGATGCTTTTGTCATAAGATTAGGAAACTGGGAGAAAGTAACTTCGGTGATCCTGTGAAAACATCATTTTTATGACAGTTTTGATGCCCTTAGAATAAGTAAGAAAATAGAATGGGGAACTGCCACTCTAGATTTAATCCTAACCAGAAATGAATTATTGACATAGAAGTGAAAGAAATTTGGGGATGAGATAAACACATCCTTTTAAGATTATAATGACAAAAAAAGAGAACCTGATCCTTAAAGCCAGTAAATTTTTAGAGAAATTAAGGGGAAAGGGGGGAATTTTGTATTCAGAAGTCTTAAAATAGAATATGTCTTAGGAAGACAGTGATCCTCTAAGATGGAAATCTAATATTATCACAGGTTATTCCAGTGCAGAAGCAAAGGGACACTTTCAGAGAAGTTCTCCAATAAGCTCTAATTTTAAGAAGATAGAGAGGCACTTAACCAAAGATAAGATGTTCCAAAGAGCTAATCTTGGGAGGTAGGGTGGAGTTGTGTTCTAGAAATTTTGAGAAATCTGAGGTTAATTAGCCTGAGAATGTAGGATTTGGGGCAAGGGACCCATATAATTCTCAAATATTTGTAGAGGGAAGAGAAGTAATTTGTCTCTATTAAATGGCTTCTTATAAATTAGATTTATAACGGAATTAGGAACAATGTGTATAAATCACAGCTGGCTGATTTTCTTAGGGCAGGTAAAAGCTTTCCAAGATTGCTGTGAGATGGACTGCTTCATATAGTTAGTGTTTAAGAGAACCATTTGTTTGGGATGGTGGAACAGATGTCATTGTTGAGCTGAGCCTCTTGGGTCCTCTCCAGCCATAAATTCTTCTTTAGTCTCTTTGCTTCTTCAGCTGGTAAGTCCATCCCCTATGTCTTCCATCCCTGCACCTGTGTTGTAGGTGGCGCTGGGTGCCCCTCCGAGCTCCACATGCTGAAGCTACAGCTGCTCTAGTGCCCTGACCTCTAGGGCACTCTCTCCGCCCCACGATGGTGCACTGCTCCCTGCGGTCTTGACCGCAAGGTTTCTATCATTAGAGACTATCTACAAAAGCAATTCAGATTTAAGACTTAAATCCCACCTATGAATTCTAATTTTAATTTGATGAAGTGATTAGGTTTGTAATGAACTGGGAATTCACAGTAGGGAGATCGGTGAAAAAATACGTTTTGCTTTTCAGGACTTCGCACCGCGTGTGATTGTGATGTATGTGATTGCTCTTCTTGCTTTCCTATTCTACATTTCCAAAGTTCCAGAAAGGTACTTTCCAGGTAGGTGTCTCTTTTTTAGTGATTCTGAACTTTATTCTGAATATATGGTGGAGGTATATGCTTCAGAGCATCAAAACTTATTTATTTTTTCAATATTATTGATTATAGAATGGCTCTTCTACTCTTAAATGTTGTCTAAAACTTTTAACTTTCAAATGGCTTTCACAAACTTTTTCTTTCACTGCCACAGTATGAGTCCAATAGATTAGGTTCCCACCATTTCATGATTATGAACTTGTGACAAAGCTGGGAGTCTCCTGACTCCCAGCCATGGCTTTTTTATGGAATATCGGTTAGCAATTACCATTTACTTCCTTGTATACCAACTTTTGCATAAAATTAATTTATATATGCAGAGACCCATAAAATAAACAAGAGCCAAGGAAAGTAAGAGGATATTGAAAAGGAGCCAGGTTTAGGATCACCTCACACTGTATCTGTCCCAAGTTTCTGTGAAATAGACAGAGCTCACCAATCTGGCTTTCAGCTTCCTGGCACCCAGTGCTAAGAGGAAAATAATGTAAGTTAAGGGTCCTCATGTCACCCAGATAAACACAAGCGAGTAACTTAAGGACAGATTTCCTTTCTTCTTCAGTCCAGAGGGGAAAAAAGAAATCTTCTGATGGAAAAAAACTAAGAGGGCTCTGGGTAGAGTGAATAATGTTCTCCAAAACATGTATCTGCTCCGTTAGGAGCTTCAGCCCTGGAGCCAGACGGCTTGGGTTCCAGTCCCCTGCAGCCGCCTACCAGCTGCATGGGCTAAACAAGTTACATAAGACTTCTCGGCCCAGTCGCCTCATCTGAAACATGTGATACTCCTTTTCTCTCAAGGGGTTATTGTGAGGATTAGATGAGAAAAGGTGCATGAAACATTGACTTCCTCACAAGTGGTGAGCACTCTGTAAATCTTAGCAGTTGTTACCATGATACCCCTTAGCCCCAGATTCGTAAGTGAAACACATGGCTTAGTAAGGGACAGAGTGACGGAAGTCCAGGTGAGCTTTGGCTCGAGTCCAGAATAACGCAAGACATAGAGCAGTGGTCTTTCAGTTTCGGGCCAGAAGTAGGGGAGCAGTTTAAATAAAAATTGCAATTGTCCCCCCTTCCTCCTGGGGTAAGAATCTCCTACAGTGAGTCGAAGAGAGGGTTACGGCACTCGTCACGTGTGTTGGGGAGGAAGAAAGGATGAGAAAGCCTTACTAGAGAATGAGTAGACCACGGGCATTCCTCTGTGCACTTGATTTTTCACCACCGAGTTTTAAATAAGAATGAAATACAAAGAAGAACCTGAGTGTAAACATCAGGATTCAGGAACATAACTAGAACATGTCCCTGAATTGAAGACCACCCATCCTCCAAGCAGGGTCAGAATTTCAGAACCTCAGAAAACAGTTCTGGTAAAATACATTTTTGTATCACTTTATTAACTATTAATGTCTTCTTCATAGATACATGTACATGTAGAAAATTAAGCAATTGAAGTTCTCTGCATTACGCAGTTATGGCCGTAGTGTTTTTAGGCCTTAAATTCAGATCAAAACTTCCCAGTTGTCTAATATAGGACACCTATAAAAGGTCAAATGTTATGTAACTTAACTTTTCTCAAGGTGAACTTGACATAAAATGTGCTCCATGTAGCTGAATGTGTGGAAGTATAGGTACATTTAAGCAATGGAGATACAGAGACCATAAATTGAAATCTCAGATGTTCATGAATGAATGGCTTAGAAACCTTGTCTGATCAGTCCTCATTTATTACCTGGTCCTAAAGAGAAACATGTGTAGTGGTGGTGGGATGGTGGACGAATACTGTGAAATCAAAAAACTTCAACTTCATCTCAGGTTAAATTTTTAAAAATATTTAACATCACAATGGTGTTTGATGGGTTCAAGGATCCCCAAAATGTCCATGGACAGAATTTATTGGCTCTGTAATACTTGTTATTACAATTAATCAGTTTTCTTTATAATCCTCAGTATTGTATGCTTTTAAAAATGAGTCTGTGAGCTTCACTAGGCTGGCAGAGGGTCCCATGGCACCAAAAAAATTGTAAGAACCTACACAGAAAGGATTCTATTGACTTAAAAATCTCCATACTGTACTGATTATTATTCTTGGCAAGAAAAGACAGTGATGGTTAGAGAATATTTACATTACATAATGTAGAAGCACCATGAGTAAGAAAAAGTTATTTACAATTAAATTTCTATAGCTCTGTATTTTGTTATTTATTTACTTTGTCGTTTTTCAAGATGCTCCCCATGTTAGTTATTTACTCTCCTTGGAATTTAAACTTTAACCACATAGAGAAATTAAGTAGTTATCCTAAGTTGTATATGAATTAATCAGACTTAGCTAATTAACCCATTACTAATTACAGTTTGCCAATTATTCCATTAGTCTGATATCACAAGATTTGGGTTTGAGCTTTCTCTCTACACACCTGCTTAAAATACAAAGTGCTTTCAGCAGACTTACACCCAAACACAGCAGTATATCTGCTTCATACCTGACCAACTTTACAGCACTAATTTCCTTTGTTTCTCTCATGTGATGTCTTTTCTTCACCAGGTATATAAGTTGAGACGTGGGAGACAAAAGGTCAAATTCCTGAAATTAACCCAATCTTGATTTTGAAAAGACATTTGGAATAATATTTCAGAAATTCACCAGGATACTTTATGAGTAAAACCTTAAAGCCAGACTCAAATATAATCTTTTCTTTATAAAACATTTGGGCCTGAATTAATCTCCAGTCAGTCTCCAGGTGCTCTGAGATGGCCAAAGTCTCTTTGCTGCTGAGACATATTTCCAAAGCCACAGATGGTAATATATTTTTATTTTAATATCAAAATATTACAACCAATATTCTTCTCTACCTTCCCTTCCAGGACAACTAAACTACCTCGGGTCAAGCCACCAAATATGGCACATCCTTGCAGTAGTGATGTTATATTGGTGGCACCAGTCCACAGTGTACGTCATGCAGTACAGACATAGCGAGCCCTGTCCTGACTATGTTTCACATTTGTGAACTCAGGTATGGCCGCCTGATGTATTCACTTGTAAGCAATATATAACGGGGAGTTGTATGCCCCACTATTTCTAAGATTCCCACTGGTTTTTCCTCTTCCCTCTGGTTTAATATATCATGAGTAATACTTTCTAAAAATGGGAAAATGTACTTGGGGATCTGTAATAGTCACTGCTTCATGGGCCCTTAAAACTACTAATTCGCTGCTTGTACAGAAAGTGAAAAGTAGTTGGCATTCGTAAGAAACATCTGAATAACAATGGATGTGAAGCCAGTGTAGAAGTAGTACTCATTTTACTGAACACCAGCTTAATTTCCTTAGGAAGGGCTCACCTCCATTAGAAAATGGAGCCATCCTGTGTGATTGCTGTAATAGTAGGTATTTACAGTCGACGATCAAGTTTAAGTGCCTAATCAAGGCAAGGGTTGCAACAGCCTGTGCTTAGCACAAGCTGATGTGATTTTGAGTAATCACTAGCCCTTAAATTGATGGTTTGTGAGAATCCGGCACTTAAGATATCATTTCCTTCAGCTGTAGGTTCTCCTCTCCCTAGGGACATTGGATTTTTCAGTTTGCTAGAACAAAAACTTCAGATCTCTTCTCCTTTAAGTTGAGAGGCATGAGAAGAGGAAGAGAACTTGCATTGTCATTTCCCATCAGGTAAAAATCATATTAAAAACTGCTTACGTGACCAGGTGACAAATTCTGTGGTCTAATAACCAAGTTATTAGCCATTTAAGCTTCTCAATTTCAAGTAATATTATTTAATTCCATATAATAATTGAACTCTTGCCAGTGGATGGCAGATTTGGGGTTCCAAAATTCCTGTGGCAGAAGAGTTTTCACCTCTCTGAGTTCGCAGTCTTAAATGTCCTGATGATGGGGGTTCCCAGCCACATGGGTGCTACTTTCAAGGCCATAGAATCCAGAGGGCTCAGTCTCGACCCCAGAATGAACCTTAAGCCTTAGAACAAAGTCATGTAGACGCCCCATTTGATGACATGATTATTCACCTGTGCTCCAGTCTGTCTCTGCTTATGCATGTGTTATTGTACTAATAACTCACAGAATTGATATATACTATCTAGTATTTGGGCCTGAGACTTTAAATTTGCTCTTTATTGTATATACTTGAAAAATAGATCCCTCTGCCCTATCATACAACATAGTGCTCCTATTCTCTGGTCTTTTCATTTGTGTAAGTTAAATCCTTTAAAGCAGCCATTCATAAAAACATGTCGTTTACTGGAATATAAAATATTACCCAAGTTTCTTAATGGGTTGACATGAGCTGCTCTAAATACTGGTGTATCTTCAGACCAGTGGAAGTTGTGAAAATCAGGAGGTGTGACCGATGGTGAAGCTTACTCCCCAAATGCCATTTGTACATCTGGTATTTAGAATGTTTCTTTAATGTGCCTCAGTTTATGCATCTGTAAAATTCTGTATTTCTTTTCAGTGTAGTGTTTTTGGAGTATAAGTTCCCCACACTAGTATTTCAGCAAGGAGAACACCCCCCTAGGAGGCTAAGGGCGCACCATATTGCACCCATTATTATGATGGGACACCACTTTGAAAATGGCTTTTTTACCTTATAAGGCCAGAAATTTGATTCATATTCTAAGTGAGGGAAGGTTTTGGTGAAATGATACTAGGATATATTTTCCCTAAAACATAACTTATTGGCATATATAATATTATTGCTTTTAAACAGAAATTTTGTCATTTTGGCCAAACAAAATACACCTGAGTAGTTATAATTAATTTAAAAGTGAAGGAGACATCTAGTTATTTTAGGCCTGGCACCATTTTTATTATATATCTTCTCAAAATCAAAACATATTGAACCTTCATTTTCATGTTCTTTTAATTGTTAGTCTATTTTTTTATTGTAGTGTATGAAGTATTTCATACTTGCCATCTGACTTAATAGATAAAAGACCATACTTTAAGACTTTTTTGAACTTAAAAAGCATACAGGTCTTACTGTAGAGAGAATTAAATTATACCATGTAAACATTTTGTCTTTTTATGAAAATATTAAATATTGTAAGAAAGCTCTCTCATTTTTATCTTTACTATGATGTACTTATTATTAAGCAGGGAGTGAATGAATGCGGGTTGCTGTCAGCTATAAACACTTATGTGTATCAGCATTTATTGACCACCTACTGTGTGCACATCACTACTGGGAAAATTTTTAAGGCATTGTTAACATTAAAGAATAACTATTTAAAAATTGCCTATGAATCTGAGCCTTATAATAATGTATATTTAAGTTATTTGTCTTTATTATAGATGTATTAAAATAAGATTAAAAGTACACTATTCAGCTGCAGTACTAAAAAAGACTGGTTTTAATTTTACCAATGTGTAAACTATAAAAGCTCTTTACCTACAGACTTTACAAGGACATTTTAAAATTATCCATGGCTGTTTTAAATTGTCTATAGTGATTTATAAGTTTGTAGTTAACTCATTAAAGAGAATTATCTTTCTATATAAAACCATTTTCAAATAGCAAGATAGTGCTTGTCTTTTTTGTTACTACAGAGTGCATTCAGTAAGCTGCATGGCAAAATATGTATTATGTAAATAAACCGGGTTTACTAAATATATTAAGTGCTGCTTGTCATTCTTTATAATATAACAGCTTCAAAATCATATTTTAGAATCAGGAATGAAGATTCAGGGAATATGTGTCACTTCTTATGGCATCCCACCTGGACAGAATAACCGATTTGAAGATTGTGATTGCCTGGCATAAAGCTGTACAACTCTCCATTTGGCAGGTACCTACCTAGAGATATCCTTTGCCCTGCATTAAACATCAAGGGGCAAAGCCCACACTTCTGGGTTCCTGCCACGTGCTGAGCTGAGTAGGTCGGTATTCACTTGTAATCATCATTCTGGGTAACTTCACCCCTGCCGAAGTGCGTGCAGTGAAAAATCAGCTCAGCTGTTACGGGAGGGGCAGGCGTGTCTTTCACGTGGATTATCACAGTATTCGTGTCTATACTGAAGAGAGGTTCAGATGCTGCTGTGTACCAACGTCCCCTGAAATTCTGCACCAGACTTCCTGAATAGGAGAGTGAAAGTGATCCAAAACCGAACCTACCTTTGAGAAAACACGTTCGCAAGGGAGACGTAGTTACGGTGGGGGTCTCTTGTGAACAGTTACTGTTCCGTCCTGAGCGGGCGGGGATGTTAGCCACCAAGGTTCTAGTCTTGCTCTCTAAACCTGGGATCAGAAACACTACGGAACATACATGTAAATCAGTAGTGCCCACAATCTGGAGCAAAAGTGAACTATCTTTAAATGTGCAACATATAAAACCTCAGAAGCTCGTGCCTTCAGTAAGAGAATATTAACTACATCTTACCTATGACGCTAGGGCGGGGCTTATTTTAAAAGGGATTCGCTATTCAAAATAAACGGCTGCCACTGCAGCATAGCTTCTTCTCTAAAGAAGGTAACTGTAACTGAGTTTGAACAGTGGTATATGCCACACTCTTCTCTTTTTATGGAGCTTTTCTCATTCATGATATTTTGCTCCTTTGTACCGTTTATTAAAAAGAAAGCCCTTATTTTTCCACATAATTTTTGATAAATGTTACTCCTTCTGAAAAAAAAAGTTCATTCACAGCAAATAAACTGAATCTTGCCACAAGCCACCAAGCTTCAACTCCAGTTTGTGAAATAATACATAACATAATATTGCAATCTTGATACCAAATGCAGTAAATAGGTTTTCTCTTTAACATACCAAAGCCTCCTTTCTGATATAATCAAGGATTGCAATACATTGCTTAACCAGTTTTCAAGTTAAATATGTTACCAGTTTCAAAAGTGTAAAAAAATAAATTACGTATAATGTAAACACTATGCCAAACATTCAAAAACTACTTCAAAGTCATGTTTTTGCCCTACCTTCATCATTGTACGTATCAGTAATTGTAGTGCCTGAGCAAGTTGTGCTGTTGTTTTTGCTGAACAAATACTGAGTCGAAATGTGTTTCCGTCCTTAAACCCAAGACTGAGCTCCTTAGAGATCTAATCCACTTCATTTTTCTGTTCTGTTAGCTCTACATAATAGGTGCTTAATGTTTGTGGTACAAAAGGAAGAACTGACTAGAAGTTTACAGCCAAAAATTTTAATAAGAAGACAAATAATGAGACTCCAGAAGTCAACGATTATAAAGAATATGCAATCCATTTGGGATTTATTGCATTTAAAGGAAGCAGACTATTAAAAACAGTAGGTATGATAAATACAGTAAGAAAATAACTTTAAATTTCAAACAAAACAAAGTGAATGAGGGACAGAATTCAGTCAATAAGAATAAGCAATGTAAAGGCAACATACTAGTAAAATCAGTTAGTGCTTAATTAGATATAGGACAAAAAAAAAACAAAAACTGGTTCTATGTCATAACAGTTTCCTAACAGCTATATCTGAGGATTGAAATTAGCTTTAGAAAGTATGTTTTTAACAATTAGAAATATAATAAAGATGTAAATCAGGTTTATTAAAAGTTAAAGTTATTTGCTTAGTGGTACATAAAAGGCTTCAGAAAATTCAAGTTTAACAAAAAATGGAAGTGTAATCAAAGAAAGTGCACTTAAAGCTGTTTGCCAGCAATTAAAAAGTAGCTTACTGTTACTAGACTGCTTACTATTCAATGACTTTTCAATCACAAAAAGAACGTAGTAATAAAAACAATTCTCTTTCAAAAGTAGCACAATAAATTTTTAAATAAAAATAACCCCAAATGGTGGCCCTTTGCATTTTCATCTGCCTACCTTATTCTTTTAGTGGCTTTTGTCAACCCTCACTAGGAGTGAAGGTTCTTTTAGTAATGATTGTGGTTGCAATTCCATTTAAAATTTAAAAATTCACATTAATTCCACGGTAGAGAGATGTGCTGTGTGCATGCATGCGTGTTTATACATTTACCTTAATATATAAACACCACTGTGTATAAGTTTTCAAATAAACTATCACGTTATTCTCACAGTAGATATGTCATCTCATTCTCACAGTAGATCTGTCAGCTCAATATTGGACCTAAAATGATAAGTAATTGTGCTAAAAAAAAAAAAAAAGACAAAGGACAAGAAAAAGCTTACTGCACATTCTACATATTAAAACAAATGTACCCCAAATCCTCAGACCCAGTGATATTAATACACGTGTACCTTCTAGCAATGCTGACATGAAGTACCAAATCCTAAAATAAACCAAGCAGAGAATAAGCTGAAGAGCAGGGAAACGACTCCGCCTGCTGCTCGCCAGCCTGGAGGAGTGGGCTCCACCTCAGTATTTCCCACCAGCAAGACGAGGACAAAACAGTCTGTCGCTGTCAGGCAATAATCAGGGTAGGATCAAAAGCTGTGTCTATCTACAGTTCCAAATAATGTCATAACTGTGCCCGGGGACACACACACAGGGAGGGGTGAGGTGTGTCAGTGGAAGAATTACACTCTTTCCCAATGGATACTTCTCAATAAATATTCTAGTTAGTTAAACCTTCATCCAGCCTACCACCTTTCCTCCTCCACCTAATACACATACCAAGCAACTTTTGTGTGTTAGCACATACATTCCTCAATGCCATAGAAGCTGATCTTTTAACACTAACATTTTGCTGAAGTGATAATATTAAAATAATTAAGCAAGTGGTCCACTTTTTAAAAGATGATTTAAAAATCAACAGGCATTCTTAAAGCTGTTAGGACAGAAATAACTTTGGCCTCAGACTTTTGCTAGCTTCATAATACTTTACTTCCCTTAGTGATGTTCAAGTATTGCAGGTTTAGAGTTTTGACTACTTTACATGCTAAAGAAGCTCAGAGGACACCTGATTAATAGGAACATAATTTCTTTTCAACTTTCCTTCCTTGAACAAGAATTGGACCACCCCAAAATAGAGCCAAACCTTTACTGAGGGCTGTGTGCAAGTACATATTAAGCTCCTTCATATGACTTCGGAGCTTTATTCTCATAATTCTCATAAGGGAATTACCTGGGCATCAGCTGTGGAGTGACCTCCATCCTAACAGAAGTAGGAGAGAACATGATGGGGAATGAAAAGCAACCCTAATTCTCTACTCCTTGGGAAAATGCCTCTACTTCACCACAAAGGAATCTCCCCATTTCTATCCCATTGGATCCCCTACTAAGTCCTAAATGTTTTCTCTGAGCTATAATCTCAAAAGGAAAGTCACTGGGGTGTGATATAATAAACTTAAGAACGTAAATATTTTAAGCTATGTCAGAGTGTTTCCTTAGAATTTATCCAGCATTATAAGCCAAAGTGTCTATCAGTGTCTACATCATTTAAAATTATTCAGTGTATTGAGAAACAAGTGTAAGCAAGGCCTTGGTATCAGATGGACTCTAGGTGTTTCGTGTTTACATCCCAAAGAGACCCCTTCTAAATTATGAAACTCATGAGGTCTAGCAGAGACCAAGGCTAAGGACTAAAATAGTCAAAGAATCATACTGGGTATACGTTAACCAACGGATTTTTGCTTTTAAAAAATTGTTTGATACAAACCTACTGTAGTTCATGAATTTACTATGTGTAATCATCAACTTCACTTTTAAAAGAAAGTTATCACTTGAATCTACTTTGTAAAGTTTTAAAGAAGATCTACTTGAGCATTTGCATTAGCAGGATTAATCGACCTGAGAATCAGAAAAAAAAAAGGTGCAAACATAAGATTTGCCTTTGGCACAAGGACAAGTAACTGGTGCAGTCGGGCTCGAAAAGTACAACTTTACGCAGTAATGACATGCCTGGTCTGCCTCTGCTACGCTGTGATTCACATATTGCTTCCCGGTTGTCTACAAATGTGTATCTGATTTAAAACATAAAAGAGAAAAGAGAAGTGATAAAAAAAAAAGATACAGTTTAGTTACATATACTTTGCTGCTTTCCAAGTGTAGATCTGTGTGTGGAAACAGGCAAATAACTCATCCCAACTGGGGCATTATAATTAAGAGAGTCTAATAAGGTTACGCATAAAATACATTTTAATTGGGCTCAAAGAGAGTTAATTTAAAATAGAGCAATCAAAGAGAATGCCAGTTGATAATAGTTTCCACTCCTTTTTGTAAATAGCTTTAAGGGTTCTAGTAACTTCTAAACGTTAATTTGATAAGGAAGGACAGTAAATTATAACTTAAAATGGAGACACAGGAAGCACAGATACCATATTCACATTAATTCATATATGTCATTTCTATCTTATTAAACAATTTCTATAAAATCTCAAGTTTCTAATTAGGATTTGTGATGTAAAAAAAAGGCAATTTGGTAGCTGGGTTCTTTTCGCTAAAGACAATCAACTAACTAGCAGAGTTCAGATGCTAGTCGCTCATCACCTGCCACCTACGGCCACTCTGAGATCTCGTGTTAGTGCAGAGGTACTTGCAGCAGGATGTGCGAGTCCCGCCAATAAGGCTTTGTGGGTTCCACTGTTCTGTGCACTTTATTAAAACTACTCCACCCTCCAGACCGAACTAAAAAACTGCTGCTCATGACTTGGGGACTAGTTGGTGAAGGTGGTAATTTAATAAAGTACATTAGTAAATGCAACATGATTTTACACTGTAAACGTCTCACAAACTCAGGGTTTCAGCTACATATTTTCTCCTAAAAGAAAATTTCTATATAACCCTTGTCCTCACTCCCAGTTTTTCCAATAATCTGCTTTCTTAGGGACATGATAAAGTTTTGAGCAAGAAGCCATTATTCAAAAAACAGAACATAAAGTGTTCCTTAAGTACTGAGTGTTTTTTTCTCTTGTTTTTTTTTTTTTCTTTTATGTTTTTCCACCGGTCAGATATTTATATTTATTTTCTAGGCTTCCACATAGATATTCCGTATTAATGGCACTTTTTTTTTTTTTTAAATGAAACAGTTTTAGGCACAACAGTCAGTGACTTCTGGCTCTGCTTTGTAGAGAAAGGTGTAAGGACTGCATTCTCCAGATTATAATTTTCTCATTCTTCATGAGAACTTGATTTTTGTTTTGCTTGTTTTACCATGTGGAAATTAGAAGAGACCTTAAAAAAAAAAAAGTCCACAAATGCAGCTTGTGTATGTACAAATAGCCTTGGTTTTAAATGCTGGATTCTGGAATGAGCCTGGGACATGCACACAAATGTGACACTCAGTTAGAAAAAGAATGTCACAGCCGTCCAGTCCCAGCCTTTCAGGGGCTGCCCGACTGGAAAGGGGCCATGCTTTCCCCGGATTTCCGTGCTGTCCCGTCAGTAGCTGAAACCCTGGGTTAGGCTTTGCCATTTCGCTCCCTTTGCTCCTGCGTGGGAGGGACATGGAGTCGCGACCCTGTGCAGACACTTCCTTTTTCTATTTGGTTTATTTAAAAATCACCTATTCTGATTGATCTATAAGAATGGATGATATAAAGAGCTATACAAATAAATTTTCTTTCAAATTCATAAAACTATGCCTACTCTTTTTTTGGAAACAGGAGTTAATACCAAGAGTCTGCCGGAAGTCTCTACTGTTTAGAAGGAAACGGAGCAGCACCGAACGGGTCCAGTTCAACTGGCTGGGGCTGTTGGGACTGATGTGGAGGGATGCTCTGCACCACGAGTTCTGTGAAGGGCACGGCCCCAAAATCATCCATTTTCAATGCCTCGGCCCCGTGGAAGGCCCCATGCAGTGAATTCGGCCTGGGCCGCCCGGGCAGGACGGGGTTGTCGCTCCGGCCCTGGTGAGGGGGGTGCCATGGCAGGTCTGGGGGGTGGAAGGGCTTGGCCCCGAAGGGGTCCAGCAGACTCTCCTCGGGCTGCAGGCCGTGCCCTCTGTCCTTGCCATCCGTCAGAGCGACGCTGATGTTCTCCTTGGAGTCCGAGATGGTCAGGAACTCGTTGCTGCTCTGGGAGTCCCGGCGGCCCACCCGGCGGTGCCGGCGGGCCCTCTCCGGGGTGCGGTAGGCCGGCTTGGCCGGCTTCTTGGCGCCCGTAGGGGTGCCGTGATGCCGCTTCCCGTTGCTCTTGGCCACCTCCGGCTTCGTGCGCCTCTGGCGGGAGGAGAGTTTCTGTAAACTCCGCTGTTTGACTTTTGGCTGCTGACTCCCAGTTATTTCCTCAAAGGGCACCAGCCCGAAAAGGTCCTCGTGGCTGTCGCTTCTGCTCGTGGCCGTGGAGAAGGGCTGGAATGGAGTCGAGCCAAAGATATCGACACTCTGGGGACAGGCGGGGACAGCGCGGCCGTCGGGGACGGTCACCTTCCTGCTGAAGGGCGCCTTGGTGAAGACATCAAACTCCTCCGGCTCGAGTCCCCCCGCGGGAAGCCGGGGCCCAGGGGAGAGGTCCTTCCCCTGGCCGCCCTGTTGGGGCTGTTGCGCACGTGCTGCAAAGAAGGGGACGGCGCCAAATACATCAAACTCGGGCTTGGGAGCCTCGGCTCTAGCATCCGAGGGGAACTGGGCTGGCGCGAGGAGTGTTACACCAGGATCTGGGAGCGGGCTGCTGCCAGACCCGTCTCTGTAGCGAGGGCTCAAGTCGCTGTACTTGGCTTTGGCCTGCTCGTAATCAGAATCCGAGCTGTGCTTCTCTTCCTCCTCCTCATCTTCTGAATCCATGAGGAGAGGCCTGTGACCCAGATTTTCCGGTTCAGTATCATCATCATTAAAATCTCCTTGTTCCCCCTGGAGAACTTCTTCATCATCTTGCTCCTCCTCTTCACTGCTCTTAGGAGAAGGGGGGTCTGATTCAAAATCACTTTCAGATTCATCATTCGCCTTTGGCACCTGACCGTGTACTGACAAATTATCTGAGGTTTTCTTTCCAGTCCGGTGGTCTTTAGATACTGGGCTTGCTTTTCTATTCTTGATAGCGTTTGCAGTGCTGTTTTCCTGATTCATGGATGAATGTTCAATTTTCTTTTCAGGAGAACCTGAAGAGTCAAAGCAAAATGATTATATCATTCCAGTGCATTTCAAAAACCATTTGCCAGTAAACAGTATGTACTGACACAGAGCATTACAGAGCACGCATAGCAGTTCCCTTGGAGGAAGACATACTGGTAGCTCTTTGTCCTTAGGCTTAGGGAATGCACTTGGCCACAAGTCGATGAACAGGTCCTTCAGAAAAGACAGACTTACTTGTCTCTGTATCCCACACATCACCTACTCATAACAGACCCTCACTGACAGCTGTCTGATTTATAGCGTCCAGAACAGGACTCTGAATATAACACACAAGCAAATTTTCTCCATTTCAAAATAAGATTATCCAGCCAAATGCCCTGCTCAGATTCCATGCTTACCTAACAATCTTCTTTTTATATTTCAACTCTGTTATAAAGTTTTCCTACAGAGATCAACAAGCATGAATAGCTTATCTGCTTAGCTATATGTTTCACTGTAATTTTTAAAATTGGCATTTGGGTTTTTTTGGGTTTTTTTGTTTTGTAAACAAGTGTCTTATGAGTTGGGTTAGCATGAGTGTATCCCCAGAGCCTGATCAAAGCTAAGGACCAGGTCCTGAACTGAGGCCGTACCAAGGACATCTGCCTTCCCCAGATGACACCTCTTCCCTTAACCATCACACACTACTATATGTTACATTAAAAGCACACTCCCTCTTAAAAAAAACAAAACAAAAATAAAACCCTCAACTGTCGGTATGTTGACTGTATGATAGGTAATAAAATTCCATCAAACAAATACATTGCTTTGCAATTTCATTGTTGGGTATATATAGATAGCATATTTACATGAAAATATAATGCTCTCCCAATACATTGGTGTATTATATCGATTTTCCAGAGGTAGGGAACAATTTGAATTGATCCAACCACATATCCATTCATCCCTTCTCCTCCTGTAAGATCAGATATTTTCAAAACACTTAGCTAGGATTGGAAGTAGTCTTTAGTCATGGAAACTAATTAGCTTATGATGGAAGGACCATTGCTTTCCCATGATTAACACAGTGGTCCCTGTGGCATAGGGCACCTCTGAGTGATTTCCTTCCCTTTCAAAGTCAGCACTGTTGTCCTCTCACCTCTGACCATTCCCTCTTGGTTATATTTGTAGAGACTTCTCTTTCACTAACATCTTAAACATGTGTGTTCCCCAGGGTTCTGTCCTTGGCTGTTTCTCTCTCTCTCTCTGCATGCCCTTCCCTGGGTCCTAACTACTTGTGTGTTAATTGCCACTTACACCGTAATGACTGGATCTCTAATATATAACCTTAAATACTCATCTGCCCTATTCATCTAATACTTATCATGAATATGTATATCCTACCATTACTTCCAGCTCAGTGATTTCAAAAGAGATCTTTCCTCTTAAAATGTGCTCCTCACCAGTTCCCTCTAAATTCGTGAACACTTTCATCTACCAAGTTCTGCAAACTAGCAGAAATCTGGAAATCATCTTCCCTCTTCCTACCAAACAAGTATTTTTAGTCTCTGGAAGCCGTTCCCTCCTGTCCCTCTGCCGGCTGTTGATTTCATTCCCTCCTTATCCTCATCTAGCAGCTCTTCAGCCGCTGAACTCAGCTGTCTGCCTCCAGTCCCATGTCCCGCAAACCGCCCCTCTATGCTGCCACCAGAATGACTTCTGAAACACTCATCACGTGGCTACTGTTGAAAACCTTTCAGCGTCTCTCTAAAGTCCCAACCCTCAGCCCAGCCCGGGGGCCCTTCTATGGATTCTGTCCTACAACATCCTTAGCCTCAAACTCTGCTGTCTCCCCCAGGTATTTGTCATTATAGCCACACCTGAACTCTCCCTGCTCAAACTCAGGCACGGCATTGATTTGGATAAAGGTTTGGTTTTGTTTTGTTTTTTTTTTTTTTTTTTGAGCTCTCTTGCTATCTAAGCCCTTAAGGTTTGCTATCAGAAACAGGAAACTAATCAATTCAGGCAGCAAGGAGCACTTCGCTGTTTTAACCTCTCGCTGCCATTGTAACACAGGACCGCAGTCCGCAGTCCTTCCAGCACTCCCACTCCCACTGACTTGCCAAGTGTGCTCGGCTGTATTTCAAGACCCAGCCCATGTCACAGCCCTTCGGAGGCACCCCTCAAAAAATACCCATATATGGTGCCCCTGATGAACCTGGTACAAGCCTTAATTGTAGCTTCACTGTATGACAATTATTTGCTTACTTGTCTGTTTTCCCTACTCAATTATGAGCTCGAGACACAGGCCTTATTTATCATTTACCTCGTGTATCAATCATTTCTACCCTCGCACTGTGCTCAATCTTTGTTGAATAAAACAGTGACTACTCTGAGCGCCCAGCTGTGGCTACACACACACCAGTACATTCAGAACACAATCAAGTTACATAGAAAAAGAAACCCTTTACATCTGGAGATGTCTTCAGCTCAGAATTCAGCCACTCACATTTTCTCGATTCAACAGAACATTTCTCAGGGCACTTTTCTACATGCTGTCCACTGGGCATACGTTGGTGAATAAAATAAACATGGTCTCTGCCTTCAGGAGTTCAGAGAGCCTGAGTAAACGTAAGCTGTGACCGGTGCTCTTAAGTAACAAAGCAGAGGTGCAAGTCGCGGGGCAGCGGGCAGGGGTGCGTGACACCACTCTGGACGGTCAGCCGAGGCCTCCCTGAGGAGACGAGAGTCTGGGCAGCTACATGAGAAGGAGCTGGCCGTGCAAAGGACAGACAGACGGCTGCTCCAAGTGGAAGCCACGGCATGTGTGAGGACTAAGTCAAGAAAGAGGCTGGCATGCTTGAGGGACTGAAAGTAGGCCCATGTGCTTAGAGCACAGGGAGCAAGGGGAACACTGGACCAGACGAGGCAGGAAAGGGAGGGGTAAGGACCAGATGGTGAAGGTCTCGTTAAGGCCATGATAAGAAGTTTGGATTTCGTTCTAAATTCAGTGTGCAGTGTGGAGCTGGGGCAAGGCTTTATTCAAAATGTTATGACTTACTTAAATTGTCATGATCAAATTTACATTTCAAAAAGATAACTGACTGCTATGTAGGAAAATACGAGGAGGCTGCAAAAGTGGGGAGATCAGGGAAGAGGAAATTGTAGTGACTCAAGTTAAAATTGTGGTGGTCTGGACGGCGCTGCAGCAGGGAAAACAGAAGTGGCAGAATTAGAGATTGGAGAGGAAAACTGGATGGACGGTACTGTCATTAACACGTAAAGACAGTAAAGGGTGAGTAAAGAATATGTTGGGAAGTAAAGGAGACTGTCAAGAATTTGGTTTTGGACACAAAGTTTGAGGTATCCATGAGACATTTAAGCGCAAGCAAGTATCTGTGTCTTGAGCACAATGGCTAGTTCTTGGCTGGAGAAAACAGATTTGGGGGTCACCAGTATGCAGAGGGTATGTCAAGAGAGGCACAAGTCTGAAGGAAATCCCTGAGAAGGAGAGGACAGAAGAGGAAAAGGTGATCCAATGCTGAGCCCCGGGTATAAAACATTCAGAAATCAGCAGAGGAACCTGAACAGCAAACAAGAAAGTGCCAGGGGAGCGAGCAGACCACTGAGCTGGGTGATGCAGAGAGGTCAGCGAACTGTGGACAGACAATGGCCACTGGCTCTCCTCGGTTGTGCAGGTCGCTGGCAACCTTGAAGTGGGGAGTGGGAAGGAAATCCAGTGGGGCTGAGGAGGGACGGGGAGAGAAGACGTGGAGAATTCCATCAGCTTATACTTGAATACAAATATGATCTTCATCCATTATTTTATCTGCCAGTTCCTTGAAACCAGCCAAGAGCTACATACTGTATCTTTACATATTTATAATGAGCTTATCTTAAATCCTAACAGATTAGAACCAAATCACACGCAGATTCCCATTTGACTTCTCCATAGAGCGTACTGCTGATATTAAAAACAAAGATTGCTTTTAGTTTAGCCGTTGCATTTATTTTCATGAATTTGTGTTCAAAAGCAAAAACGGTAATGGCAAAGACTTGCACCCATCCCTCACATCAGGACAGTCCCTCTAAAATATATTTTAACTTATTATGTCCTCAAGCTACTCCCCTACCCACAGAGAGCTACAACATGCTCCCTCATGCCTGCTCATGGACACCTCCAGGAACATTCCCATATGCTTCCTAAAGTTTCTTCTGCAGAACACTATTCCAAGAACCAAACAGTCTTGTGGTCTCAGGCTGCTGAGTTTATGAAATGCTGCACTTTATAATGTGCCTCCCCCCTTACCTGGAAGGTGCTCATCATATTATAGGTGCTGACACAAAAAGGTACACAGAAGAATCTTATTTTATAAAACCTAGGATTTCCCAAATTTGTTCACTACACTTTTATTTACATGTAATGCCTATTAACCTTTATAAACAATTTTGCAAAAAGCACTTGGGAAAAATGCTACTCTACAATTTCCCTGGAACAAACTCCATTTCTAGGGCAGAGAGTTCTGTTCCTGGAAGTTTTCTGGAACATTAAAAATGGGACAAAGTCCTTCAATTGACCTTCTTTTTGTATTCTTACATTAAGCCCAGTCTTCTAAAGCAATCGTTTCCTTTACCCAGCTGCCCAACTCTGCTCTCCAAAGCACAGTTCTCACTTTCTACTTCCTACTCTGTCTACCCTTTGTCAGCTTCTCAAAGTTGTATTGATACAGATATGCCTGTCTTCGTTGTAAAGTGCTATGCAGATCTACTTTTTAAATGGTGAGTGTGGATATAAATTTGTGGGGTTTTTTCACTTACCATTTTTAATGCACCTTTACAGATATCAGTATAGTCCACTATCAATTCTGGCAGAAACATGAAGAAACACTGTATGTATAATGTTTAACTATTTACCTATAGACCCTCCAGGTTGTTTCTAGCTTTTCAGCATTTTAAATGGAACCATGATCATGGACTTTTTCTCTGAAAGGAAAAAAAACTATCGCCAAAAAACCCTCTTTGTTAATAATAATTTCAGTTTATCTATTTATTGTTATTCTCTCCCTATGAACAATTAATACTCAGCTAACAAAGTTAACCCAGTAACAGTCTCTGATAAGATCACAGCTAAATCCTCTACTCTGCTCCCTCATACATGAGGAATATGTATACTGTTATGTTATGAAAGAATAATATAAGAACAGGTCTATTTTGTAGGATTGTTGTAAAGAAAGGACTTAAAATAGTGCCTGACACGTAATGAGCACTCCATAAAGTTCACTGTCATCATCTCCAGGGCAAGGCCCAACTCAGTTATCTCAGCCATCCTTCTCCAATTTCCTATCAACTTTTCTGGACTTGATGGCTGAAGATAGATCTAAATGGGAGGGAAGAGGATGGAGAGGGGAGAGGAGGGTACACATCTATGGCTAATTCAAGAGTGGCTCGGTCCACTGTAGAACTGCCCAAAAATAAGGAGGCAAACAAATATATATTCACACACCACCAGGGTGCAATCTGGATCCCAGAAACTGTATCTCTGATTTGTAAATAGCCAGAGTTGAGAGCACAGTAAAAGAAAGAATGCTTTCAAATAGAGCGAGAAGAGATACATGCAGTGATCTATCCCATCTTCATGGTTTCAGATACACCCTTGAAAAGTACGGGCAACTGGGGAAATTTCTGGTTGGTGTAGACTGACTGGTTTTACTTCTTTGTTGTCACTCCTTCATAAAACTAAAATAAGGCGATCAAAAATACCTATCCAAATTCCTTTTTTCTCCCATATTCTCACAACCCATCCTGACACTGCTTAAATGTTTCTTTCTCCGTCCTTCCCCTCCTTTACAAAGCGGTGTAGGGTCCAGAGCAGCAGGAGACCTCTCCGCCAGCATACTGAGTGCAACTTAGACATGCAGCGGCACGAAGCACAATTTAAGTTCATGTGCTCATCTCTGCCGCACCGCCTGCTGGGGAAAAACTAAGTTCCAAAGCTACAAGTGACAACAATCCGAGAAGAGGTTTCACTTTCTGTAGATTCGTTGTAGTCTCATTGTCAAACTACAGAAAAACTGAGAAGGAAATAGGAATTACACCAAAATGAAAATTATTTCAACATATTCTAAGACTTTTAGTCCTGTCTCATAGGCACAAAAGACTGTCAAAATAAGTATTACAAGTTATAAAGTTAGTTACCAAATGTACAATGTATGTTGCTTTAAAATGTGACTTCAGAAAACAAACCATGGTTACCAAAGGGGGAAGGGTGGGGAGGGATAAATTAGGGGTTAGGGATTGACATATATACATTACTGTATATAAAATAGGTTAACAACAAGGGCCTACTATATAGCACAGGGAACTATATTCAATTTCTTGTAATAACATATAATGGAAAAGAATCTGGGGAGAAAAAAATATATATGTATATATATGTATAACTGAATCACTTTGCTATTCACTTGAAACTAACATTGTAAATCAACTACACTTCAATAAATTTTTTTTTTTTAAAAAGCAACCTCATGGCTGAGTGCCATCAACTTTTCTTCACCTAAACATATTCCTGTAACAACAACAAAAAAAAATTCAGATATTCCTACTGTTTGCTCCTGGTGCCAGACTGTTTCTTCCAAGTTGTTAGAGTAAATATTACACATTTGATTTACTATGAAACTTAAATCGGGATTATTTCACTGCTTAAGTTAATTTCCCAAAAGGATAGCCTAAATATATTGCCTTTTAATTCAATATATCCCAAATCCTAATAATCCCTATCTTTAGTGAGATTCGCATTATTAACATAAAAATGGCTGGTTTTCAGGGAGGCAGAAGGGAGCTATAATATTTACAATAAGCACTAGGAACATGTACTTAAAACATAAACAAATGTCTAGACTGTGCCCAGGATCATACCTCAATTGCTGCATTTTTTCACAATTAATTGATTTTGGTAAAGCATTGTAAAATTTCAAATGCTGACCAATTTTTTATTTTTGGTTCTAAGTAGGGCACTCTTCCTTCCTCAAACTAAATACAGTAGGATATTGTATTTTGATGGCTTATAATCAGAATATTTTTATTTCTGTTATGTGCCTTGGAACTACAGACTGTAAAAATTTCAGCTTTTTGAGTAGTCCTCATCTTTGGAGGCTGGGTTTGCTTGCTGCAAACAGCCAAAATCCAACCAGAGCCAAATCCTGAGAATAAAGTGAGTAACTAACATAGACAAGGCAGATTTGGGTAAATCATTAAGAACAGCAATGATGGGTTATTAAGCATTA
The DNA here is from genome assembly GCF_048773025.1 of Camelus bactrianus. Lineage (NCBI taxonomy): Eukaryota > Metazoa > Chordata > Mammalia > Artiodactyla > Camelidae > Camelus > Camelus bactrianus. Next base: position 89,235,603 of record NC_133540.1, on the reverse strand, counting down.
AATTCTCTTGTGTAGCAGGTAAGCTGTCTCTTGAGGAAATTCCTGGTTAAGTATTGAAAAAAAAAGTCAGAGCCATGGAAGTCACTAAGTGTCAAGAGAACTGGTACTGATTTACACACGAAAGTTCTCCTTATTCTCACTGCTTCATGGCTTCATATACCTCATATTTACAATTTTAAGGTAGTAGTTCAAAGCCAACTAAAGCAGTGCTTCAATTGGTCAGTACGGTCTGTAAAATAACAGGCATTCACTAAATAAGTGAGAATTCCAAATTAACTGTTTGGTAACTGTCTATTTAAAAATATATAGCACACTTTCCTTCCTTCATGAGCAGAGGATACTAAATGAAAGTGTCCTTTGATGACCTGTGTTCTCAGCTGAAGTCGGGTTACTACTTGGTGTCTCACTGTCTCTCTGTAAAGTAGGAGTAACAATGGCATCCGCCTCACAGAGCCGCAGCCGGGATGAGAGAGCCCACGTCGAGTGCGTACAGCAGTGCTGGCACGCTGCAGGGGCTCAGCAAGGGGGGCTCAATTACTGTTACTGCTAATGCATCACGCCATCATTTCATAGTGATTTACAGAGTACTCACTATATACTGCCCATGGTACTGAGAAATGAATTAGAGAGGACCATAACTAAGATTGTCCTGAGCACAAATGCAGGGCCAAGGGTTTTTCATAGAGTATCTCTGAACTCCCCACCATTTAGGCTCCCACAACATCAAGGTGAAAATGCTCTGGAAGGTTTTCTAATCTTTCCTCTTCAGTCTTTTTAACCACATCTTCAAAAATGTTCCCCTTGCTTTCCATGTCCGATCACTGTTATGACTTCCTACCAAATCAAAGATATGCAACCAAAGCTCACGCCCTGGATTTCTTATTTCTCCTCCCATTTCTTCCTTCATCCTGTTTCATAGTTTCAACTATAGCTTGAATGCAAAAACAAACAAAACAAAACAAACAAGGAGGGATTTTTAAAGATACAGTCCAATCTCTTTTCGTACATAAAGAATCTGAAACTAGGAAAAAGCTGAATGACTTGCCCAAGTTTAAGGCCATAGTGATTTCTCTGCTGATGACACTAGTTTAAAACTCTCACCTGTAAATTCTACAATTCAACTACCAGTAGAATATCATTACCAGCAAACATTCAATATAGCTTAGCACCAACCTTCTACAAAATACAACCACATACTTGTCCTGTGTTTTTTTTTTGTATCCCCTTTACAAAGCTACCTCTGAAAAGTAAAAACAAACAAACAAAAAAACTAATAAAATGAGCACAGTATTGTTTCTATTTCAGCAAATAGTTATTTGTTGAATACGCTGTACCTAAGTATTTAATAATCTGTAGGGTTAAGTTCTAGAAATATTATAAGGCTTTATCAAAAATGAATATTCAACTTTACAAAATATGGAAGATTAACTTCCAGAAAAGTCCCTGCTTCCTCATATATAAAATAAGGACAATAATGGGACTTACCTGATAGAGCTGAACATTAATAAAATTCATCTTATCTAGTGAAAGTTCATTAACTATTAAGGTGTGAGAGAGAGAAAGTTTATATTAGATTATCAAAGTATATTGATAATGAATTCATTCATCAAGGTATTGTACAGCATACAAAGACAAGACATTTCCTGACTTCAAGAAGCCTATCATTCACTTTAATAGTTGTGAAACCCATGTACCAATCCTGATTCTAGTGATCTGGGAAAATGATTGACAACATAAAAACAATTGGGAGGTTCTGAAGAACCAGCTTACCTAACCAAACGAATTTAAGAACACGAATTCACCTATTCCATGCTCAAGTTCTCATTAAGGATATTTCTAGATGTTAAAATTTCAAAGACATGACAGTCTTGCACAGTCCAAAAGAGGATTCCAAACTTAAAAGCTAAAATTTATATCAATTTTCATAGGCTTTCATACACTTATTATTAGTATCTTTTAAAACAAATACATTGTGAAAAGAATGAGATACTAGTTCATGCCACACTATTTTAAATAAATATTGCAAATGTATCCGTAAATTACATAAGTGAAACTTTATAAACTATATCCAAAAATTTGAAATATTTAGAATATGTCCCAAAAATGTGGGGAGAGGAGCATATTTGCATTATACCATTCGTATTACCTTCTTCTAATCAGGTTTCTATCTTTTAGAGGACAGTTCTTTTAGTTATAAAACAGGTGGTACGTTTTTAATCATATAAGAAGCTTCCAGTTTCAAGAATATTTTGTTCTGATGTTCTTTTTCTTGCTATCGGATTATAGGGGATGAATGGCTTGAAACTGCTATTATAATTACATGCCTTCTGTTGTCTCATCATTTAGGGTATAAGGGAGGGGCTGGAAGACTTTACAGCTCACTTAGAATTGGAAGCATACTGCCTGCCATCATTTCTCAGCAATTTACCATGCCAGACCCAAGGATTAGTGGATTAGAAGGTTTTATCAAAATCTGTACGATTTCTCTGAAGTCAGGCCAAATGACAGGCCTGTGTGTAAGAAGAGAATCATACTGGTTGTGAGCAGTATTTGCCAGCCACGTTAAAAATGCCATAAAACCAGCATTTCTATTACATTACTCGTATTACTGTAGATTTTTATTTGAAACAGGCCACTTAACACCTTTATTCATTTTGCTACTATTTACAGAGCAGAATTTAACATAAGACAGAGCTGGATTCCTACTTATAAACAATCTGATCTTAGGCCATTGACCCCCTCTCTGAGCCTCAGTTTCCACTGTATGTATATAATAGAGTTCCATAAATGGTAACCATTATTGCTGACATTCTGGAACAGAAAAATTCTTCATCTTCAAGAATTACTAGAATCTAAAGGTAAAAACAATACACCTCATCATGGCTTATAAGCATTTAGACTGACAACCTGTAATAATTTATGTTCCAACAAGTATTTGCTATATCTAATGTGACCTTTCCCAACCCGAAATTCAATTCCACTTCCTGTCAGATGACATGACACAGGAGGTAAGTCTGGAGTTTGGGAGAGTAGGGGAGGGAAGTTCACTAAACCTAATTAAAAATGAACTGCAATACAAGAAATCTAAAATCTCAGTGACAAAATTCTTCAAATACGGTGTGTTTCAGAAGTTGAGAGTGTTTATTAAAGTGAGATGGTCTACGCTGTAATTCACAGAGCCACACATCTCACGTTAGTATACAAACTAACTGTGGCACGACGCCTCAGGGAGAAGGAAGGCTGGGTGTGTTTCAGGACTGGGAACAGACACCATGCTTTTAACATGATGTTTATGTGGACACTGTCCTGAATACTGATAGCTAATGCTCTAGTAAAAACAGAAATGGCACCACTAAAACAGCTCTTGGTAGGGGACAGCTTCACAAACAGGTTCTCCACTTTATTGAAAGGTTTCATTCAGTTAATTAGCCTGTTATTACTGGAACTCTGTACTACTAGTTGGAGAGCAGCTACAAAACTTATTTAACACTAAGATTTTGGAATTTAGTGGTAAGTAGGAACAATACTATTTAATAACACTACCACCACCACCAATCACAACAGCAACCAACATCAAGGATGTTTGTGTGTCTGTGTATAACATTTTCTCGTTTGGTCCTTTCATAATCTCATCAAATAGCTAATATTATCCCCAGTTTAAGAAACCCTACAAGAAATCAGGCCACACCCAGTATCACATGGTTAATCTGTGACAGAACTAGGATTCATACCCCAGGCTTTATCATTCCAAAGTAAATTGTTCATTGTGATACACCTCCCTACTCATATCAGTTTAGTAACCTACAATAGAAGGCATATATAATCTCATTATAATTAAAATACCAATTTATGGACTAAGATATTCCCTTTATATACAGCACCAGATTTTTGGTGTAATTACTTGATTTCTGTATAAATGAGTAATTATAAAATTTAATTTTGCCCATAAAGAAATGTCTAAAAATAAGAAAAGCTAGATTTGATTCATTTTAAGACAAGGTCTACCAAAATATTATCTTCAGCTAAGCTTCCTAAAAAGTCTGAAAGTGACATCATAGCTAAGGCAACAAACAGAAAGATGCATCTGTTTGGACAAACTAAGGCAGGCTGCTGACGGTAGCAGATCCGCAGTACACACGGCTAAGAAGGAGCAGCAGCAGGTATTTTCGCCTCTGGACCACAGAGGTGTGGGGCCTGGGGTTACGAGCCCACGGGGCAGCCATTCCTCTAGCTGCAACTCCTTCCCTCTTTTTTGGAAGCTAGACTTCAACGAAGCAGGAAAATTCACAAGGAAAATTATGTCCAACATAGAACTAGTCACCCTGACAAATTATCAGTCAAGTGCTAGGTTAGGGAAAAAAAGATATTTCTAGGCAGCAAAGTTTAAAAGTTTTCCTCTCATGTATATATACTTTCTCAAGAAACTACTAGAGGAGTTGCTCTACTAACCAAGAAGGAGGAAGAGAGGAGATCCAAGAATTCCCAGAAAGATCAGTGGGTAAAAGGAAACACTAGGATGATGAGTGTGTGGCAGACACAGGAAGCAACCAACTCCCACTGCAGAGCTCCATGGGAGACGTAATCGAGCAAAAATGAAAACGACAGCCACATTAAACTGGGAGGAAATTTACACTTCTAAGCGGAGATGATGAATCAACGACAGGGTACATAGAAAACCAAGGGAACAAAAACACAGTCATTTTTATAGACATCATTAAAATTAACTCCAGGAAAAATAAAACCTTAGAGAAGAAAGGAAATGTTATCATGGCATACTGGACCTCAGTGGTGACAAATATTTACATATTCAGAAAATGTACACATTGAACACTGGCAACCAACAACTGTGTCAGAGCTGTACTGGAAGGCAGGGAAAGGACATGTGCTTCTGATTCTGGCTGAGTGCTAACAGTGTAATTAATCTCCACCATCATTTTCCATAATAGGAAGTCTGCAGATATTATCTAAAATTGAAGAAAAAAGTAAGAAATTGAAGAATAAGTATGTCATACATATTAAAGTGTCGGAAGTGAAATATTACCTCTAGGGAGTTTGAACAGGGTAAGGGGACAGGGACGGAGCAGGCGGAGAAATGACGTTTTTCAGTATAAGCCTTGTTAAATCCAACTTTTTAAAGCAGATACATACATTATTTTTACCTAAAAACTTAGGTTAAAAATAATTTTATAAAATTATGATAAACTGAAGAAAAGCAAAGTAAAAACTAATCCATTCTAATTTCAAAGTTAAGATTAAAAGTTTTAATGGAAATTTTTCTTTCAAAATAAAAAGAACACAACTCACAAAGCCGGTGTGAGGAGCACTAGATTCAGGACAGCGGGTCTTCTTAAATGCATTTTGCCTCTAAAATTCTTACAGCATCTGCCTCATGACTGAATTTATCTTATTCTCTATGGGGTTTACCCAAAATTAAATTACGTTCAGTAATTGTCAGCTCTCAAGATTCAAGTAAGCTGGCTTATCAGATACACATCACTCTGTATTGTACACAAACACACACTCACTTAGACCTAGTTTCTTACCTTCCTTCTGTCCTAGTCCTATAAATCTCCAGATGCTCACACTGCCAGGTGCAAGACATTTTCATTGGGTAGAAATCCTTTTTCTTTTTCCAATTTTTTCCTAAAGCTTATGAAGAAGTTAATTTTTGTTTCAGAGATTTAATTATTTTACTATTAGAAGAAAATAAATGCCTTCAAATAGTTTACTGTTATTTAAAAAATATTTATAACAAAGTATTTCTAGCTTGGTGATGAACAGGTCAGTGGCAGTAAGTTATTCTGGGATTTTTAAAATTTTAATTATGTATTTTGAATCTGATAAAAATAAATTAACAATGCTAATATAGCAAAGTGATCATCTTTTCTTCTCTCTGAAGGCACATTTCTCTGGTGACCATTTATCTCCTTTATTCAAGCCTATGTACTCAATTTTTCATAACCAAACTATTCCAACGTTCATATTAGCACTAAATCTAAAAATATTTTTTGGAGGGGTAGCACTGATATCAAAGGACATTTTTATGGTCATTGACCTAACACTAAGGACGGTGAATTTTTAGGAATAGTCATACTTTGTTCATACATCCAGTGAATATTTAAATGTACTTACTGGATTAGCTACGGGGAAGGATTCAAAGAAAACTCATGTTTTCAACCCTTAATAAGCTTAAAATCTAATAAAGATGTTAAATACAGCAAAAGGAAAAAAACAGCAGGAATCAAGCTCAAATCTGTGAGCGTATTTCTAACCTCAAAAATCCTAGGCCAACCCCAAAATAAGGTAGTCCAGGGAAAAAGGCAAATCAGTGAGGCTTACTCTAATTCCTGATTCTACTCTTCACTTCCCCAGGTTCTTTCTGAGCTATTAGAGAACAGAGAAGACGTCATACAGATCCGTGCAAACCCAAAGGATTATGCAATTCCCTCCAGAGAATGAATGAGAGCTAGCGCTGAACCCGCTTTCTGCCACAAATCGATCAATACGAAGTCACCGTGTTCTGGAGAGCCTTTGAAGACCATCTGAACTATTAGAATTTTTTTTAAAAGGTAACATTTTATGACCTAGGGTATTGGAGGAGTGAGGGAATGCATCTATGCAGATAAAACAGACACAGAAAACTGTCTTCCCCAGTTAATGATATCATGTCATTCACAAAAAAGATAACTGGAAGAAAATGAACAGAAAATGACCAAAAAAAAAAAAAAAGGACTATTTTCAATAAATGTCAGAGAGTAAAAACACAGAATGTGAAAGTATGTAGGTAGAAACACTCTTAGTTACTGTGCTACATGTTCTGGATAACCAAATCTGAATGATGAAAGGCTATGACATTGCCTCAATGTACTCATCAGAAATTCCGGACGCCTATGTCTTATTTTGGCGTTACATTCATGCATTTTTCTTTTGTTGTTCCCTCTCGCACATATTTCTTTAAATGATAGTGATGATGTTACATATGTAACTTGCCCAAGTGAGAAATAAAAGAAACAGAACCAAAGAACATGGTTGACAGTTACCTTGAATATATGAAACAAAACTTTTACCTTCTAGCAAAGCATGATTTCCTCCAATACAGTTCCCTTTTTTTAAGATTAAACTCAGGTTTTCCACTATAACCATATACACAGACGAATCCATTTATGACAAAGAGGTGTCCAACTCCATCCTAGGATCTTCGCCAGTGCTAACTGGGTAATTACTTTGAAAATACTATTACAAATATTTTTTAAATAGTGGATAATAACAACTTTTACATTTTGGCTTAAAATCAAAACAAGGATGTAAGAAGAAAAGAGTAGGTAATTTATCACAAATTGTGACAAGTACAAAATCACTAATACTTTTTAAATGCGGCTACAAGAGCATGTATAAACTAGGAAAACAGAATATTTAAACAAAAGCTAAGTATAAATTGTCTTTAAACATATCTTAATATTAAAAGGGAGAGATATTTTCATGCATAAATTTTTTCAGTAGTACCCAATAGTCAAGGCAGAAAGAAACAGTTATAGTTCCATTATGCAAATCTGCATTTTTCTGGGTTGGCAAAAGGCACAAATTGAAGAACCCACTGGAAAGAACGTTTGGAAGACTAGAATGGCTATAGGTTAAAATAATTTCCTGTTCTATTTTCCGTAACTAACACTTGATTCTTACTTTGACTTTACATGAATAAAGTTTCTGGCTCTTGTGATCGTTCTTGTGTGTACTTTTTAATGATAGTGATGACGTTACATATGTAACTTGCCTGAGTGAGAAATGAAAGGAACAGAACCAAAAGGATCTTCTGGAGGATGCTCATGTGGAGCAGAAAGTGGCTCTACATTCTTATCTGAGGGTGCTCTCTCCTTGAGCCTATCTGCAAAAATAAGACGAAACAAAACAAAAAGTAAAATAAAAACAAAAGGATCTTTAAATTTAAAAAAAGTGTCATACAGTTAAATAAAAGTGAAAATTAAACAAAGCAATAGCCTTCTTGAAAAATTTTAGATTCAAAGTTCATTTGTTTAAGTATTAGGGGGTGGTCCTGAGTTTAATGCATATTTGATGCTACGAAGCCGAGTTTAACAATATAATCACAGTGCTAGATTTCACTAAATACAATTAACCTAATAAATGACTTGCTTTGGTTTACTTAAATACCAGTTGTCTTTCAGTTGTAACATATTGGATCTGAAGTTAAACCCAGATTACTAAACAGAGACGTATTTGGCAGACTTTCTCCAAAAATACATACGGAAAAAATATTGCAAATGGTCACTCATTCATAAAATAAGTAAATCTTATTTCTCAATAGCAATAAAAAGTAACTCATTACACATTACTTCATTATATGTCACTGTTCATTTCTCATATTATTTTGTTAAACCATTCTCACACATGCAGATACAAAGATGGAGATGTTTCTCTACTAAATTAAAAGCCTTAACAACAGAATTCATTCTTTCACTCAGCAAATGGTAGAGCATCTAGTATGTGCCAGTCACTCTTCTAGGCAACAGCCATGCAACGTCAAACAAAAAGAGGACTCCTGCCCTCGTGGAGTTTATATGCTGGCATGGAAAAACAACCGATAAGCAACGAACGTAATGAGAAATATGGACAGTACGTTTAAAAAGAAAAAAGCTAGAAAGAAAAATGTAGACAACCTAAAAGCAACTAAGGGAGTGGGCACAGGCTGCAGTAACAGAGTGGTTCTAATAGGTACCAGGTGAGAAAAGACCCCAAGGAGGCGGGAGTAGATGACCCCTGGGGAAGATCACGCCAGGCAGAGGAAGAGCTAAAGCAAAGGCTGGCAGCAGCGCCGGGTCTGCTGTGTCTGAAGTAGAGTTACTGAAGTACCTTAATTCCCTGGTAGTGAGTACTTTCCCCTGTTCTTAATCTCTGCACACTTCAGGCACTTTATCAGTTGAGAACTTCCAGATTTTATAAGATGTCTATCTACCCTCTGATTCTTAGTAATCAAACATACAATTAGGGGCCCAATCTGCCCTTACAGATATTTTAAACATTCCCAGGACTATACTTCTCATATTTAAGGAATTATATGGGTAAATTATGCTGGTTTCATTTGAGTTCTAACGGATTACAAGATGGGAAGGGAGAATCCAAACAGAATTCTCTAAAAAATGACTTATAAGCACAGAGTGAAGCAAAAGCCCCCAGTGAAAGCAGCAATCTCTTAGAACAGTGCTTCTCAAATTTAACGTGCATTCTAACCACTCAGGGATTTGTTAAAATGCAGAGTCAGACTGGATGGTGCTGGAACAGATGTTGAGATTCTGCACTTCAACAGGCTCCCAGATGATGTGACATTGCTGGTCCAGGGAGCACATTCGTGAGTAGGCCACAGCCTAGAGTCTACAATATCCTGAAAATACTTCATTCTTGCTATGGACAACCGATTCTTTAAACACCATCACTACACAATTATCCGCTTGTATGGCTAAAACTAATTCTGCAACGTCCACATGAAACTTTGGGTTGTCTAAAATTTTAACTTAAAATTTTGTTGAAGCACTAACTAATATTTTAAGGCAACTCGTCTGATAACTGATTTATTCACAAATGAAACTTCCAAAACTTAAGAGGCTCTTTTTAAATCCAACAGAGAAATGGATAACAATGAAAATTTATTTTAGGTGTTCTTTTTCAAGATACTAACTGTATATTTAATTCAGGAAATCAGTAACAAATGGTGATTGTACTATGAAAAAATGCTTCTTTCATATTTTGTTGTCTGACTCGCATTGAGAAGAACTTAGTTTCATAGCACTTTTCTGAAAAAAATAAGGTTGGAGAACACTTTATATAACCAAGGGTCTTTAATTTATTGTGGTGGGAAGCCACAACCTGACCTTAAGGAGAGGCCTAAGATTCACTGAGTCACAGAGGATGCCTGTGGGTTACCAATTTTATTGGGCTCTGGGTACATTTATAGAGCAACTGTAAAACCAGGGTTTATTCCTTGTATCAGAGACCTCCTGGACTGCCCCCTATCCTTCCTCCATCTCCCAAATTCTGGTGTACAAAAGAGTGAGGACAAAGCAAAAAGACACTGGCGATGGACAAATGGGAGAGACTACCTCAGAGTGAAAGCCACAGCCTATCAATGCCCAAGATCCTTCATTCTTGAATATTGAGACCGAGTATATAAGGATACATATATTTATATATAAGTATATAGGTATTTAGGTCTAAATTAGGACCAGATTCCCTTCCTAAACCATCTGCATCATAATTGCCAGGATTCCTGTATAAAATGAAGTTACCTGGGCCCTATAACTGACCTAATGAATCAGATGATCTGAGTAGGATCTTAGAAATCTACATATTAACATACTCTCCAGGTTTATAAATCACTTGTTCCCAATTGTTCCCAGCAGATAAAAATGCTAAGTTACCACTAAGGTTCTTTGAATCCTCATGCTGTGGTGTATTATCTCCATCCATCTATGATAAAGTCATGGCAAATGTATAAAAAGCATCATGTCATTATGACAAGAGTACAAACACTATCTTGTAGGGGTAAACAAGTATTTTTTTATATGGGATCCCCATAATTAAAAATAGGAAGATAGTGTTCTATACAAAGTTCATTTATCCAATTATTTCAAAACAGGAATCAGAATAAACTCACTATAAAATGAATCATGTTCTCATTGTTCCACAAAACAGAGCACCAATTTTCCCATGGAGGATTTTTTAAAAATCATTTAGATTTCTAAAGTTCACATGATAATCTGGGTCCCAGGGCACAAAATTAAAAAAATAAAAATACACATTAATTTTTTAAATTATCAATTACCTATAAATAAAAACTAACAAAGTGGCAGAGTTATTTTTCAAATACAGAGTTACTCCTAAGGTGTATCTAAGTTCCATTTTCAAAGAATAGGTTTTCATTAGAGCAAAACCTGAGCCTGTTTTGTCCAACGTATGAAACTTACCTCTTCCTGCCTCCCTAAAAGAGTTGTGTGGTGAATAAAGACAGTATCTTTTCAAGAATTTTAATTGACAAAGATGGCAAAAATATAGGATTTAAAATCCTTGAATCAAAGGGTATTTCATAATATCATCAGACGATTAATATACTGTAAAAAGTTAATTCAGCAGCTTAAACGGATAAAGGCTTGAATAGCCAAACGGTTAATGAATAAGACTAAAAAGTACAGTATTCACCTGATACTTCTAATACTGTTCTAAAATACCTGAAAAGTTCTGTTATTCTGCACTAAAGGAACAATGATAGGTCTAATTAGCTTGAAATGGTGAGAGTTCATGTTTTACAACAAACTAATTATATATACAGAAGTTTGTATCTATTTCACACTGTGGCTTCAGAGGAAAAAACCAACACATTCAGTAGAATTTGCAAAGCAGCCACAGTCTTCAATTTCTTCTACTCTTCCCCTTAGTTATTCTGATGCAAATGTAAACAGAAACAATAAATCCATTAACAAGAAAATAATATTCCATTAAGTATTACTTTTAATTAATATTAAGAGCTACACAACTATTTGAATAAATGCAAGTTAAAAAGATTTCCCACAGCAAACACCTGTATTCTAATTAGTGTTTAATGTATTAAATATTATGACAATTAGATTTCTAAAGTTTACATACTAATCTGGATATTCTGATACAAAAGACCATGAAAAATACAAACTTAAACTTAAAATATATATATATATTTTATATATTATATATATATATATATTATATATAAAATTGAGACTAGCTTTATTAACAATGCTTAATTTCAATTTAATGTTTTGGTCTTAAATAGGAACAGGTAAAAAATTCTGAACCATAAATAATATTCAGTTACACTGAAAGCCAAAACAAGAAGAATCAGGTTTATATTTTACATGTTAAATCCCTTTGCCAGCTGGATTCAACCGTTTTCTTAAAGATCACTAAGAAACAGTTTTTGTTACCAACTACCACTATTTTGGAATTTTAGTATCTCAAAATATAATTTTTAAATTACCTTCTGAATAATACAACAAGTAAACAGCATCCTAGACAGCATTTCTTTTTTCTTTAAATAAATAACCATGTCCCAGTGGCACTGTTTCATGCAGAACAATCATTACATGGCAATGGCTACATTTTTAAGAACCATACATAAAGGTACTCAGTTTCTCACTGGAAAGCTTTCATAAGCAAAATGTAAGTTATCTTCAAAAGGACTTTAGAAAATTGTTGATAAATATCTGTGCTGAGGAAAAAGATGAATTTGATATTTCAAACACATCAATAATTTACTCATTGGTTTTGGAAAAAGTTGACAGGGACAGAGGAGCCAACCAGTAAAGACCAGCAATCAATTTTCATGACACCGATAGTCCTACTGCACCTCAAGGTTCTGGAAGAGGTCTTTTGCCCATTCCTGTAATTTAAACCCTATCAAGTAGATCAAATATTAGATACCTTATTGCCTGTGAGTGAAAGAGGTGCTAAAGATGACTATTACAATTCAGCCAGATTTGGGAGAAAATCCTTCTAAACTATATTCTACACATTATTGATTCCTTTAGAAACTTCATTAAAGACAGTTCACCTCTTTGAACCCCATTATTATGACTATCAATGATTAAGAGAAAAACAGGCATTTTTCCATCTCCTTCCATGCTGTCATATGTCACTTCCACTATTGATGTGTTTGCCCACAAAGCCCCTTCTATTTGGTTTTTTAATTGCCAGCTGAGAAACTTGATAATTTAGATATAATCTTAAAATGCTGGTTATCAGGCAATAAATTCAGAAGTCAACACCCAAAGGCTTACACAGAAGGTGAGAAAAGCAGAAGTGGCCTTTATGAAATGTCCAGACTCTTTAAAGATACAATTTTATTTAATTTTCTTGACAAGCCTATGAGGTAAGTATCATTATACCCAGTTTATAAGTGAGTTAATGAGACAGCAGTTAGTGACTTTAGGGAGATTAAACCTAGTTAAATGACATGGCCAGGTATCAGAATTCATGTTTTCTTATACTATGTGCCCATTTAAGTACATCAGCCTAGTGACAGTGATTTCAGTAGCTCAGGGGCCATCTGGGCAGTTTTCCAAATGGCTAAGTTGCTCCAAGTCTAACCTTCAGATAAGGTTCCTCCTGCACTTTCATTTGGAACTTATTATCTTTCCATAATTAATACTGCAATGAAGCCTGAACTTTCTTTGGCATACGCATGTGTGTACAAATACATACACAAATTACACATGTAATCTGACCTTGAAGTTTGAAAGCAAATAGCTGGTTAAGAGTTCTGCATGCTAAACCCAATTTTTATGAAGTTAGGTGTACATGCCACTCTTGCCAATGCACAGTAACTAACATTTGGGTATCACTACAAATTCTACGGAGCTTACAATAACATTTTTATAAGGTACAAGATAATGTGACTACTATACCCATACCATAATAGATTTTTTTTTTTTAAGGTGGAAGGAGGAACTTTTTACCTAAGGAGTAGAAAATTCTGATTTAGCAAACCTTTAGTTACCATCCTGGTCAAGACACATTAAAATGAATATTTTATTTTTACCTTTTGCTTTAAAAATAATCCCATAAATTATAATAATTGGTTATTTCCTGTATCTCCCTGCCATCTTCCCAATATAAAGAGATTCCTTATTTCCTTTTTTAAAACCTTGCTTTTGGGAGCACTCAATATAAATTGTAGGAAAAATGCCAAACAAAAAAAGTTGTGGTTTAAAAAAAATTTTTTTAATAAAAAAAAAGTAAGATTGGTTTTATCAAAGTTAACAAACCTTTATTAAAGGCTCAGAACTCGTTTTTATATCTGTACTTCATCATCAATTTAATGTTCTTCAATATCATATAACCAATATGTAAAATACAAATTTAAATTCCAAACAACTACCCTTACATGAATTCAGGGCATTTATAAACTTTACATAAAATATATACCAATTTGGAACAAAGCATTTCATCTAATAAACATTCTCATAAGGCCAGTTCCCCAAAACAAAACAGAAACTAGGAACTATACCTAGGGACCATTAAGACCTCCTTTTCACACGCAAAATGGGAAAACACATTTGGCACCCATGCACACACACATATACACACAAGTCTCAGAAACCTGACAATTACCTCCATACTCCAGGAGTGAGCTTTTTGCTCCTGTTTTGCAACTTCCTCAAAACACTCCACACATTCATTCTCCAAAAAAAAAATTTTTTCTAAAACATGTACGGTGAGGCTTGACATATATATTAGGCAGTTTAAGAAAAGGCAATGATTTCAAGTAAAAACATTGAGATATCTGATTTAAAACGGAAAAGAATTTATTTCACTTTTGCCATACCGGACAACAAAGCAGCCCTTTTATGTCACCGCTCGTTAAAAGGGCATTACAAGACATTAACATAATGCAGCAGCCCATGTTTTCTTTCAGGCACTTTCAAAGGGCATCTCAGACCCACAGTATCTTCTATTGGGTGTGCAAGGAAACAGAGCTGCAAAATGATTAGTAAGGCAAGATACTAAAGTCTCCCTTTTTATTTGAACATTGTTATCCACGTTTTGGATATATTCTGAATTAACATTCAAAGATACGCAGTATTTAAGTGTTAGGAATCAGCATATTATCAGCAATCTTGGGTTTAACAGCTACTATCAAGCAATTGATTTCTAATGCACACAACATAGTTCGCTAGTATATGTAAAAGAAGATGGCCTGAATTTTGCCCTCAAATGCACAAAAAGAATTTTCTATTTACCACCCCAAAACAGTCTTTGGCCTTGCTGAATAATTATAGAGCTGTTATTTTACTGCGAAGCAAAATAAGCCTTCAAGTGTCCCTTACTTGATCTTAGAAGGTCAAATTCTCTGTCCAACAGTTCCTCTTCTGTTAACTTGGAGAAGTTATCCTCTCCAAATGGATTCCACCCTGACATATCAGGTGGGTTACTGATGTTCTTCTGATTTGTAATATTTGCAACTGCCTCTTTATCAGCAACTGACCTACAGTAATAATTAAGAGAGGAAAAAGGAGAAAAAAGTTAGAATTGAAGTTTTAAAGTGTCCTGGTTCATACTTTATAGATATTTGGAAAAGCAGATCATTTTATCATGATGGAGGTGGCAGATAAGGGCATGGATTGGGAGGAAGACCAGCTGGGATTTGCATCACCTCCATAAAGGTCACTAGCTGTGTACCCTGGGCACGCTCCTTAACCTCTCAGGTCTCAACTTCCTCACCTGTAAACAGGAGCAGAAGTGTCTACCTCATAGGGTAACTGAGAAGATTAAATGGTTTAATACACAAAAAACAGAGAACATAAATAAATAAGCACTTAAAAATATTAACTTTTATTATCATAGTGAATAAACCTTAAAGTGAAAACCAGTTGCCATATGAAACAGTATCACCCTAAAATCACGACTGAATAAGGTGATCTTATGTCCTGGTCACGCTGAGACACCACAATAATTTTCCATTTGACAAAGGCATCCTCTGTACAGCCACCAACAAAAGGAGAACTGCTTGCACTGCTTTATGAATTGCCTAAAACTAGATGAGGGTCACTTTCTATATAATAAGTTATTTATGATGCTTAAAATATCTACATAGTCTGGAGCCTAGGACCACTGGTTCTATTAAAGTATCAAAAGGTCTCTTGACTTTTAAGAGAAGATGAGAGTCTAAAGACTTCTTAATCTAAGAGTTCGTGGGTGCCTCCCCCTCAACTCATCCTGGAA
Organism: Camelus bactrianus; assembly: GCF_048773025.1. Taxonomy (NCBI): domain Eukaryota; kingdom Metazoa; phylum Chordata; class Mammalia; order Artiodactyla; family Camelidae; genus Camelus; species Camelus bactrianus. The sequence continues at coordinate 89,219,844 of NC_133540.1, read as the reverse complement.
ATGCAGCACAGGCACGAGGCAGTGTCACAAATTTGTCACGTTCATTTCATGATTCCGATCCAGACCTTCTAACATTGGTAGCGGAGGGAGAATGTATGCACTTCTAAAGAAGTATCTCAGTTTTTCAAGCCTTGACTCATCCTCTTAAATTCTCCTTCCCCCTTGGGAGCTCACTTCCACTGCCATCACACAGGTCTTTAAAGAGAAGAAAGGGCAAAAGTTGCGCACTTAATCTTCTAGCCCAAGCCTCTTCAGTAAAGCTGAGACAAGAACAGAATGTATGAACACTTACTAAAAGCAAGAGGAAAATACATATGATAACTGATCTATTAAGGAAGACTAGATAGTCGTTCTTAATAAATATAACTTAGATATCTTAATAATAAATATAATTCAGTTTAGCACTCACTCTGGGAATGCATCAGCGGCCAAGGTCTAAGCCTGCCTCCACAAGACAGAACCTCATCTCTAATTCCAAAACTATCTTCAAGGACTTTCAGAGTCCTAAAACACCTCCCTTTCCTGTTCCACCCTCCCATCTCCTGGGATAATTTCATAATTTCACAGAAGCGGAGTAAAACAAGTCCTATACACTTTCACAGATACCCAACCCAATGTTTTCCAAACTGGGGTGTGCAAGCTGATTTTGATGATAACCTGACTCTTTAAAGTCACACAGAAATTAGGAAACATACTTATCTAACATATCACACCTGTGGCTTCATGAACAGCATTAACTGAAGATGAGATTAAGTAGGCAGTACTTTGGGAACACACATAAGTTACAGGTATCAGCACCTTGCATACCATGTGTGCCCCAAATCTTTAGATACTCATCTTCCTTCATAACTAATCAGAAGTTCAGGTAGTAGAGAAGCTATGGGACACTGGCATGAATTCTCTCATGCAGGATTTCTAATTCATGACTTCATTCTCATCAGGAACACAACTCTGCTTCCAGAGGCTGGTCTTCCCAGTACAAAGTATACATAAGTATATATGCTGTGTCAGAGAAGACAGTTTAATATCTTTGCATTTTCCAACTACAAACACGAGATACAATTTTTGATGCTAGTTAACATCAAAAGTAAAAAAAAAATCAATCATTAATTAATACAACGGCCTCATCAGTATCTTAATATCAAGCAGAATACCCTGTTTTTAATGAAGAATAAAAACTATTCTATTCTTATCCCTAGAGGACTTATTTGTAGGTATGTCTTTTTTTGTTAATTTATTAGATTGCTACTTGTATTTCACAGATTATATTTTAGTGGATTTAATTTGTTTAAAATGTATATTATTTGTTTTAGTGTTATTCACAATAGTGCTATTAATTTATTAAAGAAAAAAGTTACATGAGTAAATCAAAAAAGCACAACTAGAGTAGGCAAATGACAAAGAGTTTGGCAAATACTGCTCTGGGTCTTTAAACGAGCCTTTGGTCTTACGCCCTGCTCTCCACTTACAGACATACTTACTTGTTCAAATTCACGCACGTCAATTTTTGATTTAGGAAAGCACTTCAATAAATCCATTTCTTTTCTCCTATCCTCCTTCCCCTCCAATCCTTTCTCTCACTCTTTCAATCCCTGCACCTCTTTTCTTTCACACACCGACACATATACACACACCGACACACACACACACACACACACGGGCTGGGAGGTATACTATAGCAAACTGCAAACTCCAACCACTCTTGACATGCTCAGTGACCACCACACTAGTGATGTCACTGTTTCGCACACCCAACCCAGCCAAAGCTTGTAGACACCAGCTAACATTTCATATCCTCAAAAAGTGTTATGTGAGAATTTCTTTAGTGTTCTAGTGACCAAAGTTCTAACAGCTACTCCCTCCTATGTATTTAAAACTATCAGGATGTATTCATGAGGGTCAAAAGATTCTTAATTACAAAACCCTGAAGCATTCCTCATAACAAAGCTAAGTTTGAACACAGTTGTATCACAGTTGTTTAACTTCTTGTGATGTTTTCAATATGAACTATCAATGAAAAGTTAACTCCACTAACTACGGTACATAAATAACCAAAATGCACTATGGCTGTGGTAACAATAAGCCTGCCGTATCATATCATCTTTAGAAAGAACCAAATGACTCATTACAACTTTTTGCACCTGTTTAAATTAAACCAAATTAGGCAATCTCTATGAGTATAAATACTATCAAATTAATTAAAAATAACATATAAGTAGAAAAAGTTAAATTAACTTGTCTACATGGGTTTTTTTTAACTACTAAAGTAGTTCATTAGAGGTTTGCTTCTATTGAAATGATAAAGAAACGTCTTAACATATGAGCTAATAGTTTTCTTAGCCTTAAACGCTGCTGGGTGTTGCTAAGCCTTATCTGCACATAGCAGAATTAACTGATGAAAATGGAAAGGGTGAAAGAGATGCACAGGGACCAGCAGAGAGCACCCGTAAGAGAAGGGGAACTCTCAGAAGGATGGACTCTAAGCCAGCTCAGGAGCCACTTAGTGACTGCACTCCACGGGAACACCCACTTTCACAATAATCTCCTTTGCATTCACTGGAAAAACACTTGCCTGTTGGCACCATAAGAGGAGTCCATTATGGTTCCAACCTGAGCTGGAAGCGATGAAGTGTAGGCCACTAAGGCTGGTGGGAACTCTTGAGGGGAGGTAAGGTATTCCGGCGATGCCTGTTGAGACGACTGATGTTGGGCTAGCATTTGCTGCTGTAAGAAAGCCTGCTGATACTGCTGCATCTGAAACAGAAAATGCTGTTATACAAAACAACACTCAAGGTCACTGAAGCTGAATGAGCAGCTCACTACCAGAACACTATAGCAAGGTGGAATAAATCTATTTAAGAAGTTGTTCAGGTGGACTTATTGTCATGATCATTTTGTGATACACACAAATATCACATTATTACTTCATATACCTGAAACTAACATAATGTTATGTCAATTATACCTCAATTAAAAAAAAAAGAAGCAGTTGCACAGTTAGGCTCACCTGGCAGAATTCAAAAATTCTCCTTTAAATAATTTAAGGAAAAAACAATAGAGTAGCTTAAAGTCACTTGGTATGGTGGTTGCTGTAAAGAAAGGTCAAACTATTCTTGGAAGCAAATGCAATTCTCCTTGGGATTCTTTCCTCTTTTTTTTTTAAATTCAACAGACATTTGCCAAATGAAAAAGATATATGGCAAAAGATCCTGGGTAATCAATAATTTCCCTATACTATAAGAGAAAAATACTGTTAGTTATGATGTTCCAAATCCAGGTGTGAGATATAGATACAGATATAGATAGTTCAGGTCAGTTTAAGCTGTGTGAGAATACATGGCTGGCTTTGTTAAAATACATGTTAATTAACTAACTTGAGTTGATTTTGAATTATTAAGTAATGAAAAATGCCATTCACACTGTGAATTCCAATACTAGAATGTATACTCAGAGAGACATCCCTAGAAATTATATAGCACCTACCATTGTAGGATACTGTGATGCGGAAGGCTGTGGCTGATACACCGAATGCGTTAAAAACTGTTGCTGAAGTATCTGCTGCTGTTGCATTGCGTGTTGATACTGTGATTAGAAAAACAAGTTCATCAACTTTATTCATGCCTTTTTTGTGCCACAGTCTTTCTTTTTTAAAGTGCTGATCTTACTGTAACCAACGACTTGGGTACCCAATAGTCCAGACACTGATATGAAATAGCTATAGTTAGTAAGCAACTATAACTTAAATCTGCTTATTGGAACTGGTTTCCAAATTATCAATGAAACATAACAGACTCAACTAAAACCATTTCCAGCACAGTCTAAGGATGTTTGGAAGAAACCTAAACCTAAACACATTCACCAGCTGATGAAGACCCCTGAGTCCAGAAATCCCCACTCTCCCCTGCCTCCCCTTCATTGACATCTTCTGGCCATCCAATGGCACCCCTACATAACCACCCTTGACTCTGGGTCTCTCAGTCAAGACTAGAGGATGGGTACCCCATGAGAAGTGTCATGCATATAACTGGTTCAAAAATATTTTAGGAAATGATGAAGGACAATGATGACAGTTATTAAATTTAAAATAGTTTAGTGAAACTAGATATGTGCAGGGTCTGATGAGGCAAAGGACAGAACAGAACTTGAGGTCATTTTTTCCTACTTCCAATTCTAAATGCCACCTCTACACACACACACACACACACACACACACCCTAACACAGGCAAAAAAAGAAAAACAAACAAAAAATCCAAGACAATGTTACTTTTGAAAGCCTAGTATCACCTTCCAACAGTAACATTATTAGTCTGTATATCTGAACTCAAAATGTAACCTGAAAAAGATAATATCCATCATAAAATGCAGTACTTATTCAAGAGGCCAAATGACTGATGAACAGTCTTTGCTTCATAAATCCATGATGCAACCTATTTCAGCACAGTATTCTTAAATATCTCACAGAATGCAAATAAAATACATCTTTAATAATCAGGAAATTGAGCAAAACGCTTACTTCAATCTAGAGTCCAAGGTACCCACGGTACAAAAGGGAATTTACTGATCGTCAAGAGCCCCGTGAATGTCACCACACAACTTCCATGCCCGAAGTAGCAGAAGAGTTACCTGCTGCACGTACGCATCCTGAAGCTGCTGCTGCTGCAGGTGAGGGCGGCGGTGCTGCACGTGAAGCTGCTGCAGCCTCCAGTCTCCCTGCTGCAGCTGCTGCAGGACCCGATGCTGCTGCGGGGGCTGCTGCGGGGGCGCCTGGCCCAGTAAAGTCTCAGGGCCGCTGCCAGGTCTCAGGGCTCCTAAAAGGGGTTTCCCCAAACTGTCATTAACGTGCTCGCAATTTCAGTAAAACGGCTCGACTTCAAAACACTCATTTAGATCATCATTAACCAAGGCATTCCTACATTCATTTTATAGAAACTTCCATGTGCATATGGTCTAAAGGGATTATTTACTAAAAGTACCCATGAAAGCTAACTTTGTCAGCAACAACTCGTGAACAAGTTCACATCTTAGAAACACGTCCTCTTTCATCCTTCATCTCATGAACGCACCGGCCAAGTCAGTTTGAAACGCTCCAGACTTCTCACCTGTACCATGCACATTATGAGTCTGTGTCTTTGCTGACATGACTCCCTGCCACTTTCCACCCACTGCAATTCTTATCCTTTGGAGCTCGCAACTCTCTTCCTTGTTCTTCATCTAACGCTTCCGCTAAGTTTATAATGTTTCATTCTGCCTCACACACATTCATTGTTTAAATGGCTATTTCCTAACCAGGGCCCCTGAGGGGTAAGGTAAAGACTTATTTACCGGTTAGCCCTCCAAAGAACTTTTTATATAACAGATATTTAATAAATGCTACTGTCGTGAATCTACTAACACCGTCTCCTAAAAGGGTATTTATGTCTAAGCTTTGTAAATCTTATCCTAGGGAAATTCTATGAATAAACTTTTGAAATAAACAGAAAAGGATGAGACAGACAACATCAAAAAGAGGAAATGCAATCTACTGTAATTTCTGTATTCTCTTTCAACAAGTCACTGTAAATTGAAATATGAGTACCTAGTCCTAAGGGGCGAAAAGGAAGGAGAGCGCAAGGAGGGAGAGAAAGATTCTTTCTCATCAGTGTTAATGTCTTCAACACTCCACAGGCCTTAAACCAACACCTGTATGAAAATCCTTCTATAACTATTTCTAATTCTTCCAATTATAAGACAAATGTACATTTATTTTCATTATTCTTGAAAATGTTTATAAAAGTACAAGGAAGAAAATTAAAACCATAATTCTGCCACACAGACATAACCACCATTAGCCTTTTAAGCGTCTTTCTTCCCAGTCAGAAGAGTATGAAAAAGTTCATCTCCTCAGCTGTACATTCATCATTCAAGGCCCTGATGTCTAACTGGAGGACACGTGTGGCTGCAGGTGAAGCCCAACACAAGCCAATGGTCTTCATGCAGTGCCTTATAGAACTCGCCTTCGACCCCACGAACTGTGACTTCTCTTTAGTGTTATCGAGCGGAAGAGAGCTCCCTGCTTCCCAAGCCAAGTCCACTGAGCACTAGAGAACTCCCAAACAGCATCACAACAACCCCACATGAAAACAGTGCTTGCAAGAATGTCATCAAGTTCTTATACTGTTATTCCCCGATTTGCAAAGGATGAAACTGAGCCTCACAGAAGTTAAGTGAATTCACAAGTGACGTTAAAGACAAATGATAAACTGGAAGAAAATATATTTGGCAATGGACTAATATTCAGAATACATAAAAATAAAACCTTTGAGGCAATAAAAAATAAAAGTCAAACAATCTCACAGAAAATTACAAAAGACAATTCATAGAAGAAATCAAATGGTCAGTAAACATTAAAGAGTCCTGTTAATAAGGAATATTAAAATAAAACCAAAAATGTTTCCCCTATCAATAGGGAAAATTTTTAAAAACCAATACTGTCAAGTGTTGGCAAGGACAGGAGCAAAAGGACACTCACACTGTGAATGGTGCTGTCACAAAAATTTCTTAAGTCCTCTTTTGATGGCAATTTGGTCATATCAGACAAATTTTAAATGAGTGTACTTTTTATTATCTTCCTCAGAAAAATTCTCTTAGATGGAAATCAAGAGTATGATGATAAAGATGTTTACCACAACACTATTAATAATAGCAAATACTGGAAATTAACTCAATGGTTTTATAAACTATGGGACATTCATACAGTAGAATATTACGTATCTATTAAAAACTACATAGATCTATATGCACTGATATGCAAAGTTCTCTACAGTATATTAAGTTTAAAAAAATCAAGTTGTGGAGAACTATGTATAGTATGAATCCATTTGAGTTTAACCCAACATGAGTTATTTGTATCTATGTATATTCATGCAAGAACATAAAAAATGAATGGGAAGATGTGGACCAAACTGCTGCTAATTTACTCTGGGAATAAAAAGAATGGAAATCTATATTTTTCTGAATACTACTGTATTATATGAGTATTTTTTAGAAATATATTCATGTGTTACTTTTTATATAATATTTAACAGGAAAAGAAATGTTAAGAGATGTACATATAGGGGGGAAAAAAGAGTATTTTTTTTTCCAACTGAAGCTGGAAGTATGTAAGAAAGAGAAATGCTGCCCCTGACAACAGGCAAGCCCGACACAGTGAGGTGGTGGTGTTCTTCCGATAAATGCAAACAGTTTTACAGAACACCACCACCAGACAAGGCTACCCTGTGATGGATCAGGATAAGACCACCCCTTAATCAGGTCTCAATGCTGACAAAATCAGGAACACTGTCCAAACCACAAAAATGGCCAAACCTCTCCCAACCCTGGCTAACACGACTGAATGCTGCTTCATTTCCAAATGAGGCTTTTGCTTCCCTCCTTCTAGATAAAATTTAAGATACCTAATGATATTACACCCTGCTTCCACAAAAGTACCTACAGCAAGCCCAAATCCTTTAATAAGAGTTTTCAGACACCATCTTACTGAGACACTCCCACAGATTTCCAGGGTATCAGAGTAATAAACCAAATTTATTCAACTATAAGTGTGTTCCTAGTGGTCTTTGGCTGGAGGATCAAAATACACGACAGATAAGACTAATAGGATCCCCAACTCCAAAAAGTAGAAAACCATCACTGAATGTGTCCTAGGAAACAAAATTCTCCTGGATACCACGAACCTTGCTACTTTCTTTTCATAATAATAATAGTAGATGTTTTCCCACTTTACAGAAGAGAACAGTGAACACAAAAGACTTTAAATTCTCCTTTTTTCCCTTTTCTATAGAATATTCCTCCATCTGGTATTCCTGATCCCCACAGATATATGCAGCAATACATCTGGTAACATAAATACTGCCTTCCCTGAGCATTTGCTTTACTTAATAGTAGAAATAGTACTTAATAGTGAACATCTCTTAAGGACATATGCAGCAGGCATTATATTAAGCAGCCATTTAACCCTCACAACAGCCATCCTATGAAATAGGTACTAGCATTTTCATAACATCTATTATTAAAAAAAAAGGGAGAAACAGGATTCAAATCTAGGTTCATGAGACTCAAAGTGTGGGCTTTTAACCATTAGTGTATCCTAATTTAAAACATTTTAAATGAAACATTTTAACATTAAAACTTTGAAAGGCCAGAGTTTCAAATTCCTCCTTTCCAATACAATATAGAATTTTCTATGCTCCTGAACTTTATTATCAGCCTCAAACCCCACTAGTTGATGACTTTAGGGGTAAGCAAATTGTAAGCTTTTCGGACCACACTTTCATATTGCCAGTAACTTTCCTTTGCTGACAACTTCAGGAAAACAATTTGTTGAGTTTATCAGACATCAGCAGCTTTGTTTCTTAAAGCAGATGTGATATATCTGCTCCACAACACTAATAATTAACATTGCTCGGAAATCAAGCCATAAAAGGTTTGTTTAAGTTAACTACAAAGGGGATGAGGTTGGCAGGGCGTGTTACCTTTTGGTCTGTGGTTACCAAATTCACCAGGAGCAGGGACTTTAACAGGGGTTGCTGAACTTTGAATGGTCAGCACACTGGGAGTGGCAGTAGTGGAATTGGCCTTTGGTCTTTGTCTTGGTGCAATTGAGGTTTCTGTTGGTCCAATGGTATCTGTTATTCTACGAGAAAAAAAACACATTTCATTTCAAATACTGGGATTACTTCTAAATTACTGGTTTTATAAAGCATCTATTTCAACAGATGCCTATTTATTATTATTAATGACCATGTTAGCCCTCTTGGCTTCTTCCTAAGTCTCCTTTTCAAACATTAAATGTTTAATGAAGATAGGAAAGTAAATAAAAATAAACCTAACCAGTTTCCTCAAGCCGGTATGCTATCATTCACAGTCAGCCACTGAGGCTGGCAGGAAAATAGTAGAGGATTGCTCTTAAGGAGATAAAATAAAGGAAACAAACAGAAGCCTTCTCGATAAGGTTTTGGGCAAAATCGAGAGCCAGCTTTCTAAACCAGTCAGAGAAATAAAAACAAGAAGCAACAATAACCGTCTCCCTTAGCTTAGACTCTCAGCCTAAGAAAGAAAAGATCACATCCTAGGGTGCGTAACACGCAAGAAGCCAAAACTATTAAAAGGTGGAGCTACCAACTCACATTCAACTTGCTGGATCTTTAACTTTGCTTTACTTAAAACAGTGAATGGAAATTATATAAAACTTTTCCCACTAGTTCTTAGTTTAGGCCACAGATGGGAGTGGTCAAGTGTAAACATAGTTTTAAAAGCAAGAGACACTACATATAATTTGAGAAGATACAGATATTTTCTTTTCTTTCAAAAAAAAAAAAGCCAGGAAAAAATCTTACACTTACATATTTATGAACCCTGCTTTCTATAAATTCCAAATACTCAAATACTTTAATAGGGTCTATGTTCACTATTCAAAAGGAATGCAATGCAGTCTCTTTACTAAGGTTCCTTAGCACATTTTCAAATGATCTGACACTTAACATTTTTGCATACACATGCTTTATCAAGCACACATCTGCTGCATTTAGACAAAGTCCTGTCCATTGTTAACTGCACAGATCTACAGTTCTTGCCTGTATCTGCAGATACCACAAGAGGGAGCCCTGTCAACACCTATCTTTCTAAGAAAGACAAGAAGTGAAATTGAATGAAAAGATTTTGGAAAGTCAGAAATACATTGTGTGTGTACTGTTTTCTAAAAACAAAAACATTTATGTTTTATATGGGACGGAGATGGTACAAGTCATATGAAAACTGAACTAAAAGGCAATAAAAGATCATGTATACATATAACCAATTACCTCTAATTTAACCTAATCAAGTATTTATTGAGTTCAAATTATGGATGTGGGCACTAAAACCAATGCTGTATCCTCCAAGCTCAAGTAAACTGTGGAAAATATTACACACAATATTTCTATTTGTCTATCCATTCTTTATTAAGTGGGAAGTATAGGCCAGACCTTACCCGGCCTCGTCCCTGTTCTAAATCACTCTATAGAGGAGTCACAACACACACGAGCACAGCAAACCTCTAGAAAGCATATTAGAATTCTGCAGACTTTGTTTAGTCTACTGTTTCCTGATTTATTTTGCTAATGTACGAATATCTATTATGCAATTATTACTGATATCCAGCAAATACAGCGAAGTATCCATCCTTCAAAGTTACAGTCTACCTACGAAGATATGGCAGATGTTTATGAAAATATAATAAAACATAAAACAGTAAAAATAATCAACACCAAGCCAGCACTGGCAATTGTTTCATAGAGGAGTAATTCTACCTTTAACCTAACTCAGCTAGGGAAGGCTCAGGTGAGAACTGAAGATGAAAGATGAGTATGATTCCATCAGACAGTGAAAGGAACTACGCAGTCTGTGTGAAGAAATGGGAAGAAAATGCCTGGACAGATTAGGCAAAGTGAAGATACAAACTTAACTAAAATGAAAGACCGAGTAACTACTGTTACTCGGAGCCACGCAGCCTCATATGCACTATTACAGCAGACCCAGAGCTGTTTTTCCTTCTTCCTTTCTTTTCTTTCTCCCTCACAATCACCTGAACAATCTTCCTAAACTACAAACTCTCTCTTAAAATTCTTCACTGTTTCCTTCTGCCAGGACAGTGATTCTCAACCCTCCCATCTTTAAGATAAAGTCACATAAGTTTCGTGTGTTTAACAGTCCGGAGAGCAGATGTAAATCTGGGGAAGGAGGTAGGGAGCTTTTAAGAAGTAAAGCAAAAGTGCCACAGATTGAAGGGTAGGGCAGGCAGATAATACTCATAAAAGCTTTAAAACATGTAAATAATGATACTAGCTACTTAGAGATGTCTCCATTTCCCCTCTGGAAATATGCCTTATACATAAAAAAAAAAAAAGATTAACAACTTTTTAACATTTAAAAATTTTCCAAGTACTTTACTGATACTATCAATAAAAACTAAATTTATATTATTGATCAATAAGCACCAACAAACCCTATTTTTAATACACATAATGTATAGACTTAACATACTATGACTAGCACTGTGAATTTTAGTTAACTATTTCATTATTTCATCTGCTTATAATTATATGGCTAAAACTTGTGTCATGGTGAAATGATATTCAAAACATCATCCTTATTCAGTTGACTCATGCTTTTTAAAAATCTATGCCTATTTTCTTAAAGATTTAATCATTGACACAATAATTATTTGAAAACACAAGTAACAATAAAATGCTGCTGCCAAGTCCTACGATTGCACGGCTGTGTCAACAGATAAGACAGACTGTCAGTCACCCTGGAATTCCTGCAAGTCAGATGTAACTTTACTCCTTCGACTTTTACTCAAACGAATATTTTAAATTCAAGTGAAGAATAATATTTCTTAGAGCAACACCATATTTTTTTTTTAAAACTAAGTCATTCCCAAGTGATTTTTCAACAATTTGCAAATAATAGAATATTTGTAACACATCTTACAACCAAGTCCCAAACAGCAGAAGTGACTACAAGGTGAAAATTCACTGGCCTAACGGCCAAAATCCAAATTTCTCAGCATGCCATATAAACCAAGTTGCCCTGACTGGCATTCTGTTCAAGTCATTTCCCACCACTCCCGTAGAACATCCCCTTATCAAACCCAGCCTTGCAGGTTCCCAAAGGCTGTTCTTGCTTGAAATGCCTGCCTGCTGCAGGCTCACTCCCCCTCGTTCCAAGTGACTTGACTGCTCGTCCTTCAAGGAGGAGCTCAGCAACCCCCACCCTCAGGGAGGGGATTCTTCCCACGCGCCTGCTTCCTCTACCCCCAGTCTTTCCCCTCCTCCACTGAGTGGTCTGATACCTATGAAGCTGTAATTGTTCACTGGTCTATCTTCATTAAAATGTGAACTCCCTGAAAATAAACTCTGCTGCTTCTTTGTGTTCTCAGTATTTACATCTTGCATATAACTAATGTATGACAAATATATTTTATGTATTTTATATCAAATAAAATACTCTACGTAAGTAAAATATAATACAAAAGAACTGTGACCAAGAAATCTCCCCAAATGTAATATTACACCTGTCTGATTATCTAAAACATAGTCCTTAGTTTATTAACTTTTAGACTCTTTCAAAAAAAAAAAATTAGTCATTAATTCAATCATTTGTCAGATTTAGGACTTAACCTGTGTAATTTGTATCAAATACTAATGTAGTAAATAATAAAAATTATTTAAAATATTATAATCTCTTTATCAGTCTTAAAAGTATTACCACTATACCATTCATACAAATTATACAAAGATATTTTTTTCTTTCCATAAGTTAAAAAAGTCATACTGGCTATCAAGCAAAACATAAAATTTCATAAATTAGTTGCCATGTGATGAAATAAAGACAACCTCCCCCCAAGTAAAATGACCCAATGTAACATCACCAGTTACACAATCACTTTGTGACTGCTGAGACAGAACAGTTCAAGGGAGATTGATGTCAAACCCTGTTATCTAATACAAAAAAAAAAAGCTTATTTTGAACTTGCTGTCTAAGCTCCATACCACATGCAATAAGGAACACAACACTTTTTGTGGGTGAAGAGCGTATTTAATCAATGACACTTGCTAGGATTAAAAATGAGAACTGCCCTTTTTTAAAAAATGCCTTTTCAAATTTCAGCATAGCTTTGCCTACCTGGCTTTTATTTGGCTTTTCCTAGAAGCTGCTTCACTAGCCGTCATCGGTTCAGGAAGAGTTGAAGGAATAGAAGAATTCTTGGAAGAAAAAATAAACATTTTCATTTTAGTTTTCATTTCAATCACAGAAAGCTTTATTTAAACACTACAGATATATTCTTAAACTTTAAAAGTCCTGACTGTGAAATACTATTTCTTTCACCTCAGACCTATAAATTGTTCACATTTATTTGCCAGATCTAATCTGCAAATGTCACTGCGTATTACACAAATGTCACTTTCACATTTGTGTTCCACAGAAACCCTTGGGAAATAAACAGAACCTTATCATTATACCCACTTTACAAATGGGTGAACCCTGGGTATAAAGGATTATATTACACTTGTAAATCAATGAGTATTCCACACTTTAGAAAAAGAAGCGAAGACCAAGCACCTGAGTAAGGAGCTGTTTTACACACTGCAGGTGATTTTCACAACCCTGCTTGTCAAGACTAGAAACAAGAGCAGAGGCTTCACTCATCTGTTTACACTCTATACATTTGGCTTACAATAAGGACTCATTAAACATTTGCTGAGTGAAAAGCTAAAAATCCAGGCAAATGTCAAATAAAGCTACTTCATTACTAGAAGTGTTAGTAATGACTTCCAGATTTAACTAAGAATGCATTACACTGACATAGTAAGAACTTCAAAAAACAAAAAGGTACCAACTTCCCTCTTTTTTCTTAGTGGGGTAGATTACGTTGTACACAAAGGAAACTCTTAAGAATATAAGTCAGGCCAGAATCATCTTCACAAAGTTGAGAATGGCTTAAAATCAGTGACTTTTCCAGACTTTTATTAAAATTAGCAGAGACTTGCCATATACTGTTAATCCAACATAGTTAAGTACAGTGTGCAGACACTGGATACAATTCAAAGCCTTTGAATGGGTTTAGCAATTACCAACTCATTATCTTCCCTGGACTAGACACCAGGTTTTATATTCATTATTTCTAATCCTCATAATTACTATCCCTGTTTTACAGAAAAAGAAACAGACAATAAGTAACTTTCCAAAATATATAAAATCAGTCACTGATGAAGACAGAACTGAACCTGGTTCTCTCCATTTACAATGCCTATGCTCTTTGAGCCAAGGTAGCCATACTTTCTCAGTTTGCAAAGTGCTTAATAGTTCAGTAATTTTTCATGACACCCCTGGCCCTACCTTCCCCCAAATCTAAAAGTCCTGTTTTTTTAGTAGTTAGACCCAACAAATGTATAATAGTAGTTTGTGCTATGTTAGACAAATGTTGCGGTGTTTCTCTCAAAGATGCAAAATATCCTGCAGTACCCCCTCATCCACTGTAGCTCCCCAGAGCACCACAGGGCACAGTTTGGCAACTGTGACTTTGTATCAAAAATACTAATCACAAACATACTATTAGACCACCTGTCATGAAACAAGCAACAAGTGTGTATACACACACACACACACACACATATTCACAAATGATAAAAATAAGACTATAAATTCATATCCTACTTGAAAAACTACTTACATTTATGTTGGAGACAGGACAATCCTTTTTGGCAAATTTAAATGCAAAATAGGACACTTGAAATATATCAGGCCTACGCTCTGGATCTGGTTCAAGCATGAACCCTGCAAAAATAGATTAAAATGTTAAGAAGTTTCATTGAACACAGAAGCAATTAGGGGCACATTAAAAGAGTAAAATATACACATATATACTTTTTTCCATTCCAAGATCAGCGATGATTCCAGCAAACTTTGTTAACATTTATACAAAATATAAAAATTATTATCTTATATACCAACTTTAAAGAGACAAATCAGTCCTAGAAGAGTTCTGCATTAGAAATATAAATGATAAATATGAATATTCTTCTGAGATATGACACACAAAAAAAGTGAGTTTAGTAAATACTGCGTAATTATTCAAGAAAGTTCCAAAGCCACAGTAGGGGTCCTTATTTTCACTATTACCTAAAATGCTAGTACTTAAGTGCACCTGAATCATTAAGAAAAGACTAAATTGCATGCATTATAATCTATTTAGTAAAATAGTATAAGACTGGCACTATAACCTTCCTAAAACATGCTTTCTTCCCACAGTGATGCTAGCAATACTCATCGCAGTTCCATACTTCGACATGCTATGCACAGCATGTTCAGAAGCACAGGCATAGTTTTACGGTTCTATTACAAACAGATTTCAGATCAACCTTGTTGCTTGAGAGGCCTGACCTTTTTTCTAACCAAAATGACCACTACCATTTGTCTATTTCTTGGATAACTTGTTAATTTACATTTTACAAGAAGGTTGACATTTATACTCCATCTATAACTGAAAAATCCATATTTTGTTAAGATATTCTCCATGATCTAATTCTGCTTCACTGATTAACTCTAAGTTCTTATCATATTCAAATAATTTTAAACCTATTTGCAATGTAAAATTTACAGTATGAATCAGATAATATTCTGAAATTTCCTAATAAAATTACATACAGAGATATCAAGGTATATAAACAGCTAAATTAAAATTATAAACCAAAATGAATTAAATCCGCCTTTCAAACTCAAGTAATATTTGAACAAACACTGTGTAATACATCTCCAACAGCACGATAAATTAATTTGGTTAAGAACATGGTTGTTTGGCAAGTGACACTAAACACAAACTTAAAAATTTACTTTGGAGATTCTGAACTCAGTTTTATTATGTTCTGCATGTCACTTGATTTTATATATTTTAAAAAGCTAACATATATCACTCATAAAATTGACTTATTATTTTATCACCATTGTTAGATGGAAATAACTCAAAACACTGAATTCTAATGTTTATTGGTTTATATTCAACCTCACTCCAGAAAAGATTTGAGAAATCGACAAGATTTGTTTTATCCTCCAGAATCGTATTTTATCTTGATACCAACAAATATTCAATGTGTTAAAAGGAACAACAGTACATGATATAGGCATAAATTTAAACAGGCTTTTAACAACAAACACTTATTCATTTAATTTTCAAAAATCAAACAAATCACAAAAACTTTATCAAAGTCACAAACTTAAAATTCTACTTTTCTAACAATTAAGTTTATTTGGTCTTTAAAATCTAATTTCACCGGTAGCTAATTATAAATATGTATTCCTCCACAGGACTTAAAGTGACATGCAAAACTATAAGATTTTTTAAATATGTGAGAAAATTAAGACCAATGAAAAATAGTGGCTAAGGAAAAATAAAACAAAACAAAAACCTGGGTAACGATGTCAGTAAAGAAATCGCATATGTTTGGTCTTAAAAACGCACGCCAAAAATTGAGCACTCTGCTTTCTTGCCATCAACACAAGTAGGGTGACATGATCCATTACGTTAATCACAGTGTCCTTAATGCAAAGACAAACCAGGTGCTAAGAAAAAGCACTATTCCTGATGCTGAAAGCAGAGTCCATTCTCCTTTGCATCTTTCTAAAGATGGCTCACTCTGAGTGAAAAATATCCTTAAGGAATCACAATCAGTAACACAGGGTCGGGTCTTACACACTCCTTCCATGTGGACCAGTGACATACCACCTACATGCAGCTCAGTAGAAGAAATTCTACAGGAGCAGAGAATACTGCAGGACGAAGATCCACTTCTCTGGCCTGGCTTAATCTAGGAAAAGCTTTTGAAGTGTCTAGACAGGAAGAGAATGATTCTTCAGGTAATGCTATACTTTTTTCCTTTTATAGTAGATGAGAAGCATTGAAGGGAAATGAAAAATTTGAGATTTTATGTTCTCTGATCGACATCTGTAGAGGTAATTCTCTCTCTCAAGTTAAGAATAGCACAACATCCCCTAATGATTAGGTAACCAGGCTGTGGGTAGAATTGATATCATCTTGTAAGGAAACAAAAAGACTTCTAACTACCCTGGCACGTGTTTCCACGTGGGAAGACATTTTCCGGGAGCAGTTTAGTTTGTCTGACTGTACTGACCCCATTTATGTGGCATAAAATCTGCCTAAAAGGTCATGACTAGCATTTATTTTAATAAAGTAGAACAGAAAATATTACAGTGCATTATACCGTAAGTATAAGCAAAGTTTCAAGACATTTGTTTCACATGTGTGTGCGTGTATGTACCAGGTCATCACTAAAATGTATTTTTTATTACGGATCACAGTCAAGTAGTTTTAAAAACCACTGTGCTAGCGACCTCTGTTACTATAGTGCATTCCTCTCCAAGGAAAGACAGTGATTTGTCTAATTTAGACTAGAAAAAAATAAGCACCCACAGGTGTCCATCTCTGCTGCTTTCTTTCAGAACAGTTTATTCTCAGGACATGTGTGTTCTCTGCAGAACCACGTTTTGCAAGTGGCCTGCTTCTGTGGAAGAAGTCTATGGCTTTCCGGCATTGTCTATGACTGGATGTGAGTATATTTGGGAGTTGAATATACATTAACAGGCCCATTTGGCTTCAGATCCAAATTCTGTTTTGCAATCCGCTTTATCAGTACTTATTTTGTCATTTTATCTGATGCGATCCTGTGCCCTATCTCTGCTTTGGTTCTAAATTCAAAATATGAAGAAGCAGTAACCCACAGTAGGACACAGCTACATTTTTATCTCTGAATATTTTACATTTAATATTATCAGCCACTTAAAAGGAAAAGGAAACAATTCAATGAGACATCATTAAAGCACTTAATAATGTAATTTCCCAAACTCTCCAAAAGAATGCATTGCAAAATGTACTCTTAGATTACTGAATCATGTAACCTGGAGTGTAACGGTATCAGTTCCAACCCAGCTAAATACTGAAGCATATCCTCCAATAATGACAACTTCAGTTTTTAAGGAGGTGACCCAAAGCCATTTTCTCTCACAATAATTAAACGTTAAGTTTAGTGTTTTATTAACTCCTACTTCATGACAATAAAACAGTATCACCTACAAAAATACACTCTTAAGTGGAAGAATCAAGGAATATGTGAGTCTAATTCATCCAAAAGTGAATCAAGTGATTTAAGTTTTAAAAAAGGCAGAGAAGCTAGAATACACCCTTGTTTTCTCAACTTAGAAGGATCACGCGAATCATCAAGACCATTCCCACTGACCTTGTTCTACTACAAATATAAAACCGACTTTTAAGAAGTTGGCCACATAGAAACACAAGGGTATTTCTCTGCTCCTCCCAACTGTGTGATTCTTTCTATTGACACAAACGCACTAATACAACCTGAGAACACAAAACAGCCTCAACATTGACGGTTGTATATGATTAAACCACCACAGTATTTCCAACTGATTAAAAACCACTTGTGTCCAAGGCAGCTGAACTAATTACGCTTATTCTGGTTTTGCGACATCCATGCACATTCCAACACAAAGAGCAGCTAAGGCGCAGCTCAGCAGGGGCCATGTTAAACACGGCTTCATCAAGAACTCACACCAAAAATTAAGTGAAGTAGTTCCCATTCAAGTTACATAAAAGGATGGGCCCATGCCTGGGCCTAAGTAAAAGTTAAACCAGCACCTCTAATCTAACGTTTCAACAAAATTATTAGGAAAATACTTTGGACAGAAGTCTCAAAACAACGTTCCTGCTTAAAAACTTTTAAAATTTTTTCCTTCCACAAAGACATCTTTTGTCTCCCACAGACTTCCAGTTACCACAATTATAGTAATTTGCCTGAAAAGAGAATACCCACTCTAATTTTGTAACCATAAATACTTCGAGCATTAACGTGTTATATTTGTCTGTGGACCTATGAAGAGTATTACAGAAAACTTGTATGTTAGGCGTATGTATTCTATAGACCTTATTCCATAAACTATTGAAGTCAAACCAAATTCAACAGCTAATAATAAACACGTTCAATCATAACTAAAAGACTAAGTGGCACTATTAATATGCCAGGATAGTCTATCTGGGATAGTTCTGGTAGCTGTTCCTAGAAGTTATTGATCACAGCCCTCTCTCTACACCTCCCCAAGTGGTAACCCCAAGAGCCAAGGACTGAAAACCTCCAGGGAAACCCTATCTTAAACTCTGATTTCTTTTCAAAACTACATTAAAATGTCCGAGATTTAAAAATACATATATATAGGATATAGTGGATGAGGGCGTAAATGAAACAAGATGGGCCACGAGCTGATAATAACTGAAGCTGGGCAGCAGGTACATGATAATCCACTGCACTTTTCTGCTTGTATTTCTAAATATTTTTTAACTTCCATAATAAATTTTCAGTGAATACAAACAAGCAAACAAGTTCCCGGTTTCCCAAAGAAAACAGGTATTAAAGTAAATTTATTTACTATCATAAAGACAAGAAAAACAAGTATTGGTAGGATACGGAAAAAAGGGAATCCATGTGCACTACTGGTGGGAATGAAAATTGGCGCAGCCACTATGGAAAACATATAACCCATCAAGTCTACTTCTGAGTATGTATCTGAAGGAAATAAAAGCACAAACTCAGAAAGATATCTATACCCTCATGTTCACTGAAGCATTATTTATAGTAGCCAAGACATGGAAGCAACCTAAGTGTCCATCAATGGATGAATGGATAAATAAAATGTGAAAAATACATACACACACAGTGACAGACAGACAGACAGACAGACAGACAGACACACACACACACACACACACACACACACACACACACACACACACGAATATTATTCAGCCATTAAAAGAGAAGGAAATCTTCCTATTTTTACACCATGAATGAACATGAGGACAGTATACTAAGTGAAATAAGTCAGACAGAGAAGGACAAATACCAACTGATCTACTTAAAAAAACAAAACATACAGATACAGAGAACAGACTGGTGGTTGTGAGAGGTAGGAGGTGTTGGATGGGCAAAACAGGTGTAGGTGCTCGAAAGGTAACAAACTTCCAGTTATAAAATAAGTAAGTCCCAGGGATGTAATGTACAGCATGATGACTACAGCTAATCATACTGTATTGTATATTGTATATTTCAAAGTTGCTAAGACAGTAGATCTTAAGAGTTCTCATCACAAGGGAAAACAATGTGTAACTATGTGAGGTGATAGATGTTTACTAGACCTACTGTGGTGATTATTTCACAATATTACATCAAATCATTTCACTGCACACCTGAAACTATGTAATGTTATACGTCAATTATATTTCAATTAAATACGTAAATATTTAAACCTAATAGAAGAGCTGCTAAGATCTAGGACATAGAACCATAAAGCAACAGTAAGTCAGCAGACCCAAAGCAAAAAGACAAAACAAAACAAAGTCTTCTCCGTTGTTCAGTATGAATCACTATTTAGAGGTGAGAAAAATAATCTTAGTAGTTACACTTAACAGTATGCTCTGGAATATATGATAACTTCTGGCAAATCTTTGATATACACCATTAACCTGAAAATTCAAGTTTGGCTTCAAGGTATCCAAAGAAATCTCTGCAGGGAAAGTACATCCTAATGAGTATCTGACAGTAGATGCCCTGACCTTCACCCAGAAAATCAGAAATCAGGCTAGCTCAGGAAGAAGAAGAAAGACATCAGTAGTGGTGGTAGTTACTGCAGAAGTAATGATGGCAGCATTAAAGGCCGTCTCTCACCAAGTACTTAGACACGCTAAGAAGCTTTTTTCATAATTCATTTTATTTTCACAATAACCCTAAGAGGGAGGTAATTTTAATATGCTCATTTTAGAAATAAAACTGAAGTAAATGGAGCTGCCCAACATTCTGTACCAACTAAGGGACAAGGGAGATGCAAGTCCAGGCCCTTTGGCACCAGAGGCCTGATTCTTAATCTCCACAATGTACTTCCTTAACCACCATGACAGAAGCTAAAAGCAAGGTGAAGCAGCCAGCCTTCTGTTCACTCATCATAACTCTTTGGTATTCCTGTTAGTTATGCTTCTCATTCTCCTCTGAACGTTCTCCAGTTCAACTCTTAGGCCCATAAATGTAAAGTGCTTCTCTCCTCACTGTCCACCACCATCCACCTCCATTACTTACTTGTCTATTGAAAAAGTTAACAGAAGCTAATAAGAAAAATTCTAAATAATTGCTACTTTTAAGAAGAAAAGTCTGCAGAAAATTAATAAACTGAACATTATGGACAGTAGGTAATAATACCCTTGACCAAACTGGTGATAATCAAAACTGCATTCAAATACTTATATAACCACAAACCATGTAGTTTTAACAAAGGTTAAGCAAAGCTATTTCATTCTCCAAAATCTTGAGTCACATAAAATAGATGCAAGCAGCATTAGAGAAACTATTAAGACTAAAAAGATATGTCTTTTTAATGCTTTATCTCATATATAAATGTGGGAGCAACTACACTGCATGAATAGATAACTGCCAATAAAAAGTTTCACTTTCAAAAACTATGCACACAGGTATGCAACCTCTGGTTTTCTGAAGGTAGGATTTATTTGAAAGCAATGTAAATCACCAATTACTTTATTACAAAAGTGGATACAGAAACCTAAATTAAATGGTGGGAAACAGGCAAGGTCACATGTGAAAAATGCAAAGAATAAAACTGCAAAGAATCTAAATGTTTCCTAAAAAATATTACATTACAGATAAGTATGTTCTGGTTTTCAAAAATCTCTATATTGTTAAGTTTTTACTACTCAAGATAATATCTAAAAAGTAAAATCCACAAAGGCCCTATGACAGGAGATAAAATACCAACATTTACTTGAAGGCTTTTATTTTATTCAACCTTGTTTTTCCATTTCTGCTTAGCTCTCAGAGGTAAGTTCAAAGACATTAACACACGGTTGAATTTATACTAACATTGATAAAAACTAAAATCTGTACATTTATCAACAAGTAAAGCAAGCATGCGATGCCCTGTAAAGCATCAGTGAACTAGAGCCCAGTTAGATCCTGAAGTTATCAGCAGTTGTTTAGCTTTCCCACCTTCCCATTATATACAAACACATACCCACACACACACATACAGAGAAGGGGGAAAGAAAAACCTAACACAAGAACAAAAGATCTTATTACTATAAGCAAATTAAATCACGAGTCAGGGTATATTTACTGCCCAGTCTCTCATACAATACTGTCCAATGAGAATACTAAGTTTCTAAGACACTGCAAGATCCTCAATAAAAATCATCAGCCTAACTGTGATTAAAATGTTATACTTAACAGCATAATAGTGTCACAGTTACAATGATTTACAACAAAGGGCTTCAATAAATATCCACATGGATAACCTTCTAAACTTCAATTAGCCAGAACACTCAACAGCCAAAGTAAATCCCTCAATCCACTTTTTGAGCATTCCCCTTGATCAGAGTTCTTTCATGCTTTTGATGTCCTAGATTTTGGACAATGAAGGAAGAAAGCAGCTGGATAAGAGCAGCTTATGGGTCTGATGTTTATGCAAATATATTCTAAAGGTAGGTTTGCTCTTTAAAAAAAAATTCACATTCTGCAAAATGGCAGGCTAAAAGTAACAGGGCTCATGGGGAAAAGAGAGTTGGGACAAACCAATGAAAAACCATACAGCTCTGTCACTAGCACACTGACAAGAACAGTCATTGGCACCTGGGAAGGTAACTTGGACTCCCCAGGCAGGTAGCTTAATTTGGCTGAAAGCTGCCACAAGGGCATAAAAACACATCAAAACAAGGTTAGGAGGCTCTCAATCAATAAAGATAAAGGTACAACTCTGAGACAACGGAGATGACATTCAGGGGGCCATCCACTAGTAGAGAGCCACACAAATACTGACAGGTAGCACTCTCTGGGAAGAAAATCCCCAGGTACAAGCACCATATTCAATGTCCTCCAATTACAGTTGAACGTCTTCGTGCTGGCAGTGCAGCAGCCAAGCTCGGGGCTATTTCCTTTCCCTGCAAGTTATACCATCATCTTCCCCACTCCATTACTCTGCTTCCCCTTGCCTAGGAAAAACATTTCACATGAGGCAGTGTAATTTTTGTGTTCAACTGACATAACTCTCTAATTTCCAACAGGATGAGCAAATCCACATTACAGATGTAAAAAGACTGTGCTTTAAGTAAATTTGCAAAGTGAGGCTAGATATCCTTTTATGCTCCATCTTCTTTTGACTATTTTTCTTTTGGAGTGTTTGCCCTTTTCTTTTTGAGCTTCATAAACTACAAAAGATAGCCATTTGTCAAGTGTGTAACAAATTTTTTTTCCCATTTATCATTTGACTCTATGCTAGGGTTCATGGTTTGAAGGGACTTTCAATGGTTTAAATTTATATATTAATGGATTCATCTTTTTTTTTCTAGCTCCTGAGATTAAAAGCCTAGTTTATATATTACCTATTCCAGTGTTATAAGTGAATTTATATCTATTTTCTTCAAGTATATTTACATTTTATTTTTCACATTTAAGTCTCTGATTTATCTGAAATTTTAGTATAATGTTCAAGGTAGAGATTCAGCCTTATTTTTTTGTCTACACATAGATAATAAACTTTTGCATTTCCATCTGTTTTCCCCACTAAATTGAATTGTCATCTTTATCATACAAAACCTCAAATATATTTCGACTGACCTTCTTTTCTACTGCATTGATCTCTGTGGCTGGAGGCTATGACAGAGGATGTTTAAAATGGAGAAAACATAGCAATGCTAGAAACACTTTAATTAAAACAGTACTGAGCAGTGCTATTTAAATATTGCAGCTTGCTAACATAGTTTAATATCTAATGGTCCTCCCCCTCCCCCAAATCATCTTTTTCAGAAATTTTACCATGAGCATATATAAAAAATTAAATTATAATATCTATCAAAAGGAAAGGAAAAACTCTCAAAGGAGTTTGGAAGGAATACTGAAGTATTCTTTTGGAATCAAAGGCCCACAGGATTATTCTTTCTGATACTACACTTAGGGGGCTTTCCAATTTTATAATCAATACAGAATAAATATTGAAAAGGGTGGCAATATAAACTTCAATCTAAGATTGTCAATACTTTGATCTGAAGAAGCAATAGATCTGTATATTTAAACTTCAAAAGTACAAAGACTGAATAATTAAATGTTATGGTGTAAGTTTTTCCAGAAATTCCAGTTTCACTAATTATATAATATCTATGTTCTATAAAAGCTTATCTAGAGTTTAAAAATGCCCATGTACTAATCAGTAATTAGGCAGCTCTCATTTCTATAAAAGCCTTATAAATATCTTTTTAAATGTATTTCTTCACTATAGTTTCACAAAATTATAACATAAAATTAAAAGACTAGGTTTAATATGTGTGTATATTATATGTATGTATGTATATGTGTAACTGAATCACTTGGCTGTACACCTGAAACATTGTGAATCAACTACACTTCAATAAAAAATTAAATCTTTTAAAAAAGAAAAGGAATGGAAACAGCAAGCCGTTAAGTACAGTATCTTACAATTTTTTCATAAATTTTCCAAGTACTTACTTATTAAGCAATGTATGTTATGGGAGTAACGAGAATTGTCTGGGATGGTGAAGCTGCCATCACAGATGGCAACCTGACTCTCACCAAAAGGAAGAGTGAAGAAACAAAGTTTATACAGTAAACATCCTAGTGCCTGTAAAACAAAGAAGCATGAATATCATCAGAGCTCAAGTATCAACTTAACCACAAGACCCAAAAATAAGCCACAATCAAAAACTTAATATATTATTTAAAAAAACCAAAAGCCTTATGTTTCTTTTCAATCCTTTCAACTTAAGTTGAAACAAATTAATGTGCTTAATTTTTTAAAAGACACTTAACTGTATCATTCCCATATTTTTCTATCACATCTGTAGCTAGTTGGCTGAATTAAGGTTATCATCGAACTCTAGATCATGAATGGTATAATTAAAACTAAAAGTGGTTGGTTCCTTCTGGGGAAAAAATTACACTTTCATTTCTTCCACAAGGAAAATATATATTTAGTACATAACTAGCTTATAATAACCAATAAAGTAAGCACAAGGTTCCTCCTAGAAGCATCTTTTTTTTTTAACATTTTTTATTGATTTATAATCATTTTACAATGTTAGAAGCATCTTTTTAAAACTTCACTATAAAGCATGTCTTAAATTCCTGAAATTCCAAATATGAGTTAGCCAGCACAGTTATATTTATCAGACAACCATCAATACATTTTCACTGATCATTCGTAAGTACATGTCATTATTTCATAGTATAAAAATAGTTTTATATTTCTGTGTATAATCCTATAATTTTTATTCTACATTATACTAATCATATTTGTACCTGGGTAATCTATATAAAATTCAAAAGGGGAGGGCTCTGTCTGCTTCACTTGCATGGATTCATAAACATCACAGCACCAGCAAATCTACTTGCTGACAATGAAGACAAAACACCCTAAAACACAACTTGCATCTGGAAAAGTAGCATAGGAAATATTTAGCTAAGCTGCTAATAGCTCAAACCTGAGAAGCAGTAATAAAAAGTGATTTTTGCTCAAGAAATCATATTGTCACAAGAAGTCACCTACAAGCCTTAAGAGTATAAAGAGCATTTCTAATTCTAAACAGATGGTATAAAATTATCCAATAGTTACTACACAATTACATCAGCAATACTGAAATTTGGGCAATCTAAAATTTAGAAAATCAGCATTCTTCTGTTGGATTTTCTCCACACATCAACTTAGCAAACCTAATTAACAAATACACTAGCTTTATAACTACTATGAAGATTACAATAGGCAGAAACACCTTTGTGAGTTTAACAATATTAATTTATAAAACATTATCTTCAATATTATAACAGACTTCCAATGAAAAAAGTTTAAAGACTCTAGAAATTTCAATGTATTAGTTCAAAATCATTACTTAGTTATTTACTATATAACTAACAAAACTGTAAAGATTCTGAATAGAAATAACCAATTCAATGTGGCTTAAAAATTTTTGATGCTTTTTTATATAAGAAAGATATTTTCAGCATTTGTGCAGCAAATTGAGCATAAGGCTTCCTTAACAGCACTAAAAACTGTATTATTAATGGTGTAATATCTGCATTAAATTACACCTTTCTTCTGCGCACATGACAGTTAGGAAAAAGAGGTCTGCATTTTAGCCGGTTTTATCTTGTCAATCAAACCTTTAGTAATGTGTCTTTTGTTAGAGTAAATGTTGTGGGAGTTCCCAGACAACAATTTTAGATAGCAATGCCAGTATACTTAAAAAACATAAATCTAAAATACTCTGCTTCACATAATGTGAACACAATGAGGTGTCCTAATTTTTTCACACCAAAGGCATTTCCCTCTTTATCCATTTGATACAATGAGAACCGTTCAAGAAACAGGGGGGAGCAAATGACCTCATTTTGAAGGCTGAGTATCGCTATCTTCAGTTTTCCTCACTGAAAGGTAACATGAAGCACCTCTCACTGAATTTCCTAATGCTCAATAAAATCAGCATGCTATTTCTCAGGATAAAAACAACCTACAATGGAAACTTCAAAGCAAAAAACAATTTTTTTCCCAAAATATATATGCTAAATGAACACTTTAACCTCAATATTGTAACTATCTGAATCAGCATTATCTTGAAATAAGATCAGAAATATAATACTTAACCAATATGAATTGAATTTTTTTCTGGATATTCTTGAAGTCACACCTAAAATGTTGCAGCATTTCACCTGAGCTAAGACAAGCATGAAAATGGCATCATGGAAATTAAAATTCTATCTCTGGTAACAATATAAACATAGATTCTGTTTTCTGATTATTTTTCTGGCTTTTTTATCTTTGAGTATCTGTCATCCCACAGCTATACGCAGTTACCTATTATAGAAATACTGCCCCATACACTAATCTGTGAACGATATAAATTTTAAACTTAATGCTGACAATTTAGTATGCTGCCTGGCATGCATTCTAAGCCTTGTGAAAAATGAACAACAACAAGAGATTCCCTGCTTTCTGTTAAGATATTGGATAACAACAATCAATCGTGCTTAGAGACCAAGGTTTTTTTTTTTTTTTTTTTTTAATCAACCCTTGATTTCAAAACAGCAGTCAAGCTATGATGTCTGTTGCTTCCTCTGCTGTTGAAATACTTTTAGGTAATATGGATTTCAACATTAGTCACAAAATTAGGCCAGAAAAGACTTCCACAATCACCTTTTCTAATACCTTTATTTTATAAATTAAGATCCAATTGAATTTGCTTTCTACATTATACTGTAAGCCATTTGCTGTAAGCTATTTAATGAGTCAAATGTTAGTGCTAAGGAGAGCAAAATGAATTTGAGTCATACCAGCTGGTGATCTATAAGCAGTATCAAATTAACTAAATCAAACTTATTCATGGTTTGATTCAATTACGTACACTAACACAAGATTTAAGAGTCACTGGTGAAAAAGGGTATATTATATAAACAGATGAAAAGATATTATAAATCCTTTTTTTTTAATTATCTTGCAAGAATCTCTGGTATCCCAACCTCCATAATAGAAGGCCAGGTGAGGAGCACCGAGGAGATATTCATTTGGTTTCACATATTATGCTCGAATACTTTCTAAACAGTATGCTTAAAAAACAAAATAAACATGACTGTTCTCGTAAAATCCAAAACTATTTTAAAAGGAATATTTTTCCTCTATACCTCATATGGTCACTAGTAGTAGATATGGTTGACTACTTGTTGAATTTAAATGAATTCACATTTTAAACAGAGTTTCCTGCTAGTTTATTAAATATAGCCAAAACATATTTTACTCATGAAGTAACTTTTAAAAAGGTATTAACACTCTAACATAAAGTTCAACTATATAAAGACATTATCTATCTCAATAGTCCAACCCAGATTTATATACTAAATGATAAAGAACCTCAATATATAGAGGTTAGTCAATGATATGCTTATAAGTTTGAAAAAGTTTTACTCAAGTTAGTTTCCATTAAAAAGATCCTAAAAACTCCAGAAAATTATCAGCATTATTACTTAAGAGTTGTGTCCAGCTTTTCCATACTGTGATCAACCAAAACTGCACTCCAATCAAAAAAAAAGTTAACCATCATATATAATCTAAATTCTAAAAAAAAAAAAAAAAGCTGTTAAAAAAGTTAGATTATCTGGAAATCCCTTATTTGCTTTTTTTTTATACCTAAGCCTTCCATCTCAGGATTAAGAAGATAAAATGTGCTATTATTTTTCTTCTATCCACCACTGTCTTCTACTCAATAGGAAATACTTTGTGGGGGCAAGGGGAAAATAATCAATTGAACTCAGTTTCTTTTTTTAATTTGGTTAGTGAAAATGTCAGCCTTTCTTGGCCTTACCCAGATATCAGCCTTGGTGGTGATAGGTTTCCCTCCATAAAGGTTGATCATTTCGGGGGCTCTGTATGACAGAGTTGTATACCTGGCAGTAAATAAGTAAAATGGAGTGGAGATATAAAAAAAAAAAAAAAAAAAAAAGACAGATACTACATTGTTTCTACATAAAGTACGATAAAAAACCTTTAGGTTCAATAACATTATAAAGAAATAATACTATTTTAAAAGTTCATTAAAAGTCCATCAAGGATTAAACAATACAAAGCATCTATACACATTTTTATTCAACAAGTACAACAGCATCTCTAATAATATAAAAAATGAATTTTTAATAGAAAAATTTTCAATAAAGACAACATATTGGAAACATAGTTTTCCTTGAATTTCTTATATGAAAGATACAATTTGACTATAAAAATATCCTTATCAAAATATTTTGGTCTATTAATTTAAAAGTAAAGCTTCTACCCTCTCAAAAAATTAGTTTATATGTTTACTAAGCAGTTTGTTTTTATAGACTCTAGCATAATTCCTTACACATGGTAGTAGATCTCCTTTAGGTTTGTTTTTGTAATTGTTTTACAAGTAACCTAGTTGCCGTAATTCTAACTACACTAATTAAGTACACTTCTGAAACTGATGGCACAAGCAATTTGGAATTAGAAGATACTATGGATAAATATTTACCAGTATAAAAACTCCAAATCCAATATGAACAAAATATCTGAATTAAGTTGTGCTCAATTTCCTGGCAGAAATTATTAGATATCGAAGGAGCTCCCATATTATGGCATAATTTAAGATTCATTTTGAGTGTTGATACGTTTTATTTTACACGAAGTATCTTGAAGTTCAACATTCTACCATCTTACTTTTTCCAAATTACCCTGATTGGTGAGGCATTCTGAATGATACTACAGTAGAAGAGTGATCTAAGACACCAGTATATAAACTGCATGAGAGCAGGACTTTTTTCTGTTCACTGCTATATACTGCAGTGCCAACAACAGTGCCCACTACATTGCAGGCCCTGAATAAACACCTGTTAGCTGAATAAATGGTTAGAGCATTTTCTCCTCAATTGAGCCACAAAGCACAGGAACACATGAGCTTGCATTCATCGCTACTGTAAAATTCTGCTGAACCTTACTTAACTGTACTTCAGATCTTAACAGCAAGAAATGAAGCTTCCAACAAGTCAGAGATGCTTGAGCAGAATCCTATAGCAGCCATTATATACCATAATCCAATAACTTTTAAGATTATATGTACCTACATATATTCACAAAAAGCCAATTTAATAATTCATTGTTCTGGTTTTCTTCAGGACATTTGTATGTTTACTAAGGAGTTTGTTTTTACGGAATCTAACATAATCATCATATCCTGAGTGGAAACACGTAAGTCTAGAAAACCACAGTTTGGTACAAGTGGGCCAGAGTAAGATCAGTTCTGTTTGAGCTATTTCAAAACACATGTTGCAGTTCAAATGAAAGCTTCTAGACAGTCTTAAACAATTGTGAATTTGTGAGGAAATGAAGAAAAACAACTTTAAAAAGGCAACTATTTAGAAATTCCTATTCTGACAGATCTTTCTACATTCTGTATCATTTTATTAAGTAATCGAAGAATTACAATAGTACTATTTTCTAAAACTAGAAAACAGAAAAGTCAGGGACGGTCCCTATAGCACTCTAGCAACCATGGAAAGTACAAGATTAAAAAAACAGAAGGCACATATGAGTTCTATTTCTACTGAAGAGTCTTCTAATACATTATTATAAAGTAACAAGTTTTCCACATAGTTTTCAATGCATTAATTAATAGGTTAATCTTCTTAATGTTAAATATGAAGTAAAAGCCTACATGTTTTTAAATAATTTAATTTTTTCCTAACAAGCACAAATCCTCAGTATCAATAAAACAAAGATGTTTAACTGAACTCAACAAGAACCTAAAACTCCCTTTAATGATTCCACTAATTACTATAGCTTATTTAACAAACTTCTTGATAAATTTGTTTACAATGTAGATGAAAATTTTGTTTCCATGGTAAAATGCATTTCCTATTGAACTCAATGAGACATAAGCTAATCGGTGTCTATGGCACAGAAATATCTTAAAGAGATCTATAAACGGAATACCTAAATTTATATTAGCTGGGCTGGTCACAGACTCAAGTTAACTAAAATTCCCACGAGATGAAGTGCAATAAAGACAGACACTTACTTTTTAATTTCTTCTTCTACTGTATTAACTCCATCTTTTTGAGGATTAAGAAATTTATTTGTGGCACTGCCAAAGTCACAAAGTACATAGTTTCCATCATCGTTCAACAAAATATTTTCTACCTTCAGAAAAGAAAAGCAGTAATTAGTAGTATTTTCAAGGTGAAAATTACCTTTTTACAACAATGTTTTTACTCAATAAACACTAAAGAGCTTGTGCCATGTGGAGAGAGAGAAGAGAGAGAAAGATAGAAGATACCTCAAATTGTAAGAAAGGGGAAATAATTCAAACCAAAAATATACCTTACTATAGCTACTATTTCTCTTACTAAGCCCAAAGAAGTGCTTCTCCCATCCCAGGACGATTTTTGCAAGGGCCAAGAAACCCTAAGTCCTCTCTGAAACCGTTTCTATGAAAGAGAAGAACTAACAGCAGTCAGAGTCTACACTATACCTTTATTCTTCTCCTAACACTTCAGCTTATCTGTAGAAAAGTAACAAAACCCATTACAATTCTACTTCTGATTGACTCCTAATTCCACTTTTATCTAATATGCTACACTGAAAAACACGGATTGACTTTATGCCTTAACTTAGAGATCAGAATTGTAGAAACTTAAATAAAATTATGTGCACAGTTTCTAGAACAGTAGAGTCTGGGTTCACAGTCCAACTCTGCCACTTACTAGCATATGTACCCTGGGACAATTTGCTTAACCACTTTTGTGCTTTAGTTTCCTTACCTATAAAATGGGGGAAATAATATTTATTACATGGAATGGTTGTAAAAACTGAATGAACTAAAACATGTAAAGAGCTTAGAACAGTAACCAAAATAAGGTAAGTGCAGGATAAAAGATAGTATTATTATTAACTTTTTTCACAATAGTTTTTCCTGAATGAGTGATTCTCTACACTACCAAAATACTCATATCATAGTTTCTTTATCATTTTTCTTCTTTATTGCATTTTAGCCTACTTTTAAAAGATTTGCATAAAATGCTTATATAAGAAATCTACTTAAAATAAACATAC
Source organism: Camelus bactrianus (assembly GCF_048773025.1). Taxonomy (NCBI): domain Eukaryota; kingdom Metazoa; phylum Chordata; class Mammalia; order Artiodactyla; family Camelidae; genus Camelus; species Camelus bactrianus. Next base: position 89,188,562 of record NC_133540.1, on the reverse strand, counting down.
GTTTGCATAAATTTACACATGTAAAAAGAACTAAGTATATGAAGTATGGGTCTATACAAAATTATGCAGTTCAATGTCTTTTTTGTTTTAAAATCAAGAAGATTCAGTTGAAGACATCAACTTTACATTAAAAAAGTTAATGAGCTACAACAGCACAAAAAAATCAGACCAAATTATTAGGGAGAATGTAGAAGTTACATATTCAAAAGAACTGAAATGAACTATATAGGTTATCCAAATTAAGGGACAGAGATCTGCAGTCATGCATTTCAAGCTTCCCTTGACTTGTATCCTTTTACCTTAGGTTTCCCTAGATGATGCTTTCATTGTTAACAACTTACATTCTTTTTTAAGATTTTTTAAAAATTTTTACTGAAGTATAGTTGATTTATAATGTAGTGTTAGTTTCTGGTGTACAGCATAGTGATTCAGTTATACATACATACATTCTTTTCCATATTCTTTTCCCTTATGGTTTTATTATAGGATATCGATTAGAATTCCCTATGTCATTCAGTAATAGGAACTTGTTGTTTATTTATTTTATATATAGTAGTTTGTATCTGCTAATCCTAAACTCCTAATTTATCTTTCCCCCACCCCCTTTCCCTTTTGTTTTCTATCTCTGTGAGTCTGTTTCTGTTTTGTAAATAAGTTCATTTGTATCATACTTTAGATTCCACATAAGTAATATGGTATTTATCTCTTTCTGACTTTTCTCTTAGTATAATAATCTCTAAGTCCATCCATGTTGCTGAAAATGGTATTATTTCATTCTTTTTTATTGCTGAGTAGTATTCCTGTGTGTGTGTGTATGTGTGTGTGTGTGTGTGTGTGTGTGTCTTTATCCAAACATCTGTTGATGGACATTTAGAACAACCTATATTCTAAGTGACATCCTCTATTCTCTTGTATCTTAAGAACATTTTATTAGCTCTTTTCATAAATTTTGTATAATTAGTCAGAATTGGGATTCATTCATTCATTAAATGTTTACTGAGACCCTGCTATGTGCCAGGCACTGTTCCAAATGCTTGGATACCTCACTACAAAAGAGCAAAGTCCCTGCCCACATGGAGCTTACATTATAGTGGGAGAGGACAGAAAATAAACAATAGGCATAATACGTAAGCAAATTATATAGCATCTGAGAAAGCAACAAGTGATAATAAAAGGCAGAGCAAGCAGAGAATGAAAAGGTTAGGTTGTAAGTATACGTAAGGTGGTGCAAGGATGGACTCACTGAGAAAGTGAATCTGAGCACACTTGAAGTTGGGGAAAGACTAGCCACAGCATTTCTGGGCATAAAGCATTTTAGGAGGAGGAATTTTTGTAATCTCAGTGTGAACAGGTATCAAAGAAGACATCTATGGTTCTAAGTAATATGTGTAATTATAGCTCAAGCAATATGATACTAGGAATATTCAATCCCCTTTGGGGACTTTTTCCAATGTAACAAGTGGGTACCATATGAAAGAGGTCAGATTCCACAAAAACATAAGATAAAGTAGCCTTAAAGTGACAATCACCACCGAGTTAAGGTAAATGATGTAAAACTATAGAAAATTATAAATACCCGAGTAAAGAGACCCATTTATAGTCGCCTCCAGTATCTTTGGAAAACACCCTGATGATTCATATAAATTACAGGAAGTAGGAAGAGTGCTGAACTGGGAAGAACAATGTAGAGGGACATCTGACCTGTGTCAGTGATGTTCCTATTTTTGTCCATACGAAACCTTAAAGAAGCCTACTCTGTAAACAGAAGCAGAGTAGGGAGCATAAAATCTACCTCTACAGTCATGCTAGAAACCCTCAGGGTCATGGAAAGCACAATTTCAATTCTACTGTCAGTCTGTACATGGCCTCAGGAAATGCAGCACGGGACAGAGAGACCAATCTCAGTGTTGGTAATAAAAACTGGTTTAGATGAAGACAGTCCAAGAACATTTTAACTCCAAAGTTTAAAATGTATTAAACCGTAAGTAATCTAAAATTCGTACCTTCAGATCCCGGTGAATTATTGGAGTCTTACACTGATGCAACCTTGCGACAGCTTCACAGGTATCACAGAATATCTGTAGCACTTCTGGTTCCGTAAAACCTGTCTGCAGCTTCTTGTTCATCTGATTCACGACCTGTCCAGCTAACCAAAAAAGTAATTCTGAGAAGACATATTTTTAATAAATGAAGACTACTGCAAACAAAGAAATTAAGAAATGTCTTTACAGTCTCAGGTAATGGGAAACTGCTTTTTCATAATATTCATGTAAGGATGCTTATTATCCCATATTGTGCTGATTCAACAACATACATTTTTTTCACATTTTTACATCTCTGAAATGAGAACATCTTAAAATAGACAATGTTCTGCTAATGCTATTGGCTATATATTTTTTTAAACATTTTAACATCTCCAAAATCAAGGTATACCTTATCATTGATGGCATCACAGATCTGAAGAAATAGTTATTCTGCACTGTGCTAGCTTTTGGGTAAACAATGGTATAGAAAAAGAGTCTCTATTATCATGGAATTTATGGTCTAAAGGCACAGATGAATATTAAACAATCACACAAATGAATACTTGTCACAATCATGTAACAACAAGGATGATATGAGAGAACCCTAAGTTTAAATTGGTGGAGGAGGATGGGGAGCAGAGAATGCCAGAGCATTCTGTCTAAGGAAGTGATTATTTACGTTGCGACTGAAGGTTAACTAGGGAGTTAACCCAGCAGAGATTTGGGAGAAGAATGCGCTGGTGATAGCAAGTGGCACATATCAAGGCCTCTGGTTTGCAAGAGCTTAATGATTATGAATAACTTTTAAAGAGAACCTCTACAGATATGGTCTAGAAAGCAGAGAAAAGAGTAAAGTATATTTTAGATTTTATCTTGAAAACCAAGGAAACTTCCTGATCTGACTTTTTTAAAGGTTCCCTTGATTAGGGGATGGAGGAATCGCAAGAGCGGAAATAGAGAGCTGGGTTAAGGGACTAACGCTCTAAACAGGGTAAAAGATAATGGGTAGGTAACTTACTAAAATCAAATAGCCACACCAATAAGCCCTGAGAGGATTATATAAAACTACAGTAAATTTTAAATAAATGAGTAAAGAGCTCTATTTAGTCACTTCTAGTATCTCTGGATAACACCCTGATGCTTAACATGAATTATAGGAAACAGGAGGTGTGCTGAACTAGGAAGAACAGTGTGGAGGGACGCTGTTATATACACATTCTACAATATATTAAATATTACAATATACTACAGTAATTGATCATCCAAAAATGATATTTCTTAATTATTAAGAAAAAGTTTTCTATCATTATACTTTAAGAATACAAATAAATACATGATTCATTCAGAAAGCATTCTAACAGAAATCAGGTTTGGAAATTGAAGAAGGCAAGCTTATGTTAACTTGAAACTTTCCTTTAACAAGTTCAAATAAGTGACTGTTATTTTGTAATCTGTAAGAAGATTCAAACACATCTGCTCCTTCCATCATTACTGTCTAAACAGCATTCTTATATATCTTCTGAAATAGCTGCTTTTTTCTTCGAAACTTAAAGTAGAAAAAAACATTAAATTTGCCTATCAATCCCCAACTTTCAGAAAACTCAGGTCTACTTGGTATTATTTGTCAGACTGTCATATAAGATTGAGGCAGCAATTTCCTCCATTTTCTTGTTTGTCAGATGTCCTGACTTGTTTTATCCAAAAATTAAACACTTTTAAAAAAGTATTTTATTGGTGTTCATTCACAGTCTTTAAATACCATCTCACAGCTAAAGAAATCATAACTTTGAACTCATTCTACTCCTTCCAAATTTTCAATGTTGTAATGAGTAGAATAAATTTTAAACAAAAGTCAACCCTCTTTCTTCCTCTCAGAGATCTTTGGACTAGAAACCTTGAATCACAAAATCCAAGTCCTCAGAAAAAGCTAAAACCCGTATTTGAGCTGCATTTCAAATGTAGAAACAAATAAAATTTCATTATTCAAAATCATATTCTGAAAATTAAAAGTATTCTAATGAAAAATTTAAAAATCAGATTCAGAAAGCAAACAATATATACTGAAGGTCTTTTAAAACAAGAAGCACATAATTCCCAAATCGTTCCCTATTTTTCAAACAGGTATCATATCCTAAAGAAAAATTTTCATACTCTGTCTAATTTCATCATTAAAATTTAAAAAGTCAACATTTTTCTAACCTCTTAAAATGATCATCCAACAATCTTCATAACTCTGAGATTACACTTATTACCATTTAATTTAAAAAGCCATACAGTCCAACCTATCATCCTATTTAAATTTTAATACTTGGTTTTTGTTAACAAGAAAATTAAATTTTATCTGCAGTAGATTGCACCATTGGCCCCAAATACTCACTCCCCTAAAAAGTGAAGCTCATTTAGTTCCCTTTTTAAAATGTCTTCTGGATGGCAATTAATTAAACTCATCCAGGGTTATGATTATTCTTGATTAAATTATTTTCAAAAAGTTACAAGGAGCCAAGGACTATTAGTCAACTCTAACCCACTTAAGAATTAGTATGTTAAATGCTAGAATTCAAGAAAGTAGAATAAAGAAAATCAGCTTTTTTTTCCTTAAAGAGATCACAATGCTTTACAGTAGAGAAGAGACATGAATAAAGAAAAACCATCAAGAAAACATCTAATTTTTATATTATACGTGGAAATAAATTACTAACAGATCACAATAGGTATTATAATATTGATTCACTTCATTTTCCTCTTACAAGACTGGAGGAAGTGAGACCACATTTCCTCCATTACCATCACCATCATCCTTCTCCTTCAACCTTCAGGAAGGGACAACAGTTCCTGGTATCATAATTAACAGTCATAACTGTCTTAAAAGAATCTAAAAATAAACCAGGGTCCCCTATAACCCAAACTGCCAGATATAATCTAACGGGAAAAGAAAAGGGCAAGTTTGCAGGAAACACTGTTGCTTGCCCCCTTCACACATATTTAAGTAAAAACAATTTTTCAGGGATTTTAATAATTATTATTGTAATTCTTAAGGCATACTAAACAAGTAAATATTTCTTTGAACCTACCACATTAGATCCAAATAAAATGTGACTTTTTTCCTTCTAATGTTTATAAATGACTACATAATTTTATACAAATTATAGATCAAAATGTATCCTTTAAACTTATTACATGTAATACATTCAAAGATAACATAAGAGAGTGCTTGAAAAAAATCTTATAATACTAATATGGACAAAGTATGCTCTTCTTGGTTGGATTATGAAAGAAATGCATAGGAAACATGTCAGGTAACTGCTCTTTACCTGCTTAATTTCCTGTTTTAAACTCAAGAGCATTTTTCTAATTGTCTGTTTACATGCTCATATCATCACTGCAACAGCTATGACTAGATTTTAAATCTTTTCTAACAGCATTCCTTAATTAGACAAATAATTAAAACTTAGATTGCATTATGTGTCCAGAATTAGGTGACAGCTGCCCAGGGAGAAATCAAGACACCCAATAACCCATTTTATGGGCGAGCTTTTTTAGCATAAAACAATTGCAGAAAATACTTACCTCGACAATATTCCATTAAGATAAGCACTTCCCATACATTATCACTAATTGAATTAACAGCACAGTCCAAATAACCCACGATATTTTTGTGACCAGACAGCTCTTTCTGCAAAAAAGAAGCAAAATTTTAAAAATTGGAAAACACACACTTTAAAGCTCTATTGTTAGTGATGATGTGAATTCTAAATTAATATATTTAAAGAATTTCACAAAGTAAGATTTAAAAGTATGGAATCCGACATCTCAAAAGGTTTCAATGGAAAATTTACTTACATGTCACTGTCATCTTCAAACAGGCAAATATTCAATGAATACTTATTTTTTAATTAAATGAGGAAGAAGATGGTTCATCCGAAAGTAACCATCTCCAAAAGTGAGAGTATGAGAGTCTTTTGGGACTAAAAATAAAGTATCAGAACTTTTACTTATATTTCTATCTCTAAAAAATAAATATATTAAGCTCTAATATTTATGAACCAAAAATTATACTCTCATTTGTTTGTTTTGTCTGCACCATATTGCAATTTATGACTATGTAGTTAAGTGGATTTATGAATGTATGTACTTTTAACTAAAGACCATGAAATGGTGAACAAATAGAAATATGAACAAATAGCTGAAAAAGTTTTCTGTAAAGAAACCATAGATTAAAGATAATACTAATAGTACAAGTACAAGGAAATAAGAAGAAAATGGCAATTCTGACATTTCTGCTCTTAGTACAAGACAATCATCAACACATAATAAAGTTAAAAATAATAATGAATTAAGTTAGGCCTGTCTATGAATTAAAAAACAATGATCAAGAATACTACTCAAAATAATATTTTTTACAAAATAATAATTTACATCAATTATCATTAAAATAAACCTAGTTTTAACCGTGCAATGTAATTTGAGATATTGGCTAATGGCAGCTAACATGGGAATAACTTATAAACATAAATAATAGAGGATGTGTCATCAAAAAAGAGCCGGAAGACAACTGCTCTAAAGAGCTCATCTCCCCTAAAATACCTTGTTTAAAAGCACAGGATTTGAACGTTGCTATTGTTGATGATTACTATATGTTTATGTATCTCAAAATTACACAAATCCTATTGAAAGGAAGAATTATGGTACAATAGTACCATATCTGAGCCCAAGTTAGTCAGAAAACTTAGTCTAAGATGCCCTCTTACCTTGGGGTAAACCTTTTCATCCTTTTGACTAATAGCCTTTCTTTAAAAAAAGCAAGTCTCAAAGCCTGATCAACTCTAGTGTAGCTAAGGGACAGGGATAATAGCAGAATTCAGATTAAGTTAGATTGTATAAACATGTCTATCTTCAAAGAAGAGAGATCAAAATATATGTGTTGATAAGGATGTTGATTAAAAATAAGAAAATCTCCTTCTTAGCAGTTGGGTAGGAGTGTCAATAACAAGTGTTTACAAGGAAGTAGAAAAACTAGAACCCTCATATACTGCTGGTTTGGCTGCTACGGAAAACAGTTTAATGGTTCCTAAAAAAGTCAGATATGGAATTGACCCAGCAATTCAACTCTTAGATACATACCCAAAAGAAGTGAAAAGTACTCAAATAAATAAATATGTACACATAATTGTAGCAGCACTATTCACAATAGTCAAAAGGTAGAAACAGCCCAAATATCCATCCACGGTTTGAAAAAATATTCCATCAACAGATGAACAGATAAACAAACTGTGATATATATGGTATACATAATGGAATATTATTCAGCCATGAAAAGGAATAAAGTGCCAACAAGTGCTACAATGTGGATGAACCTCAAAAACATGCTAAGTGAAAGAAGTCAGACACAAAAGGTCACATATTGCATGATTCCATTTCTATGAAAGATCCAGAATAGGTCAATCCATAGAGGTAACACAGATGGGTGGTTGCCAGGGGCTGGAACAAGAGTAGAATGGGGTGCAACTGCTGAATGGGCAGAGGGGTTCCTTTAGAAGCAATGAAAAGGTTTTAGAACCAGACAGAGGTAGTTGTTGCACAACATTGTCAATGTACTAAATACGGCTGAAATGTTCACATCGAAATGTGACTTATAAAATGTGTAACATGAATTTTACCTCAATAAAACAAAAAGTTATATATATTAGCACTTAATAAACACTGGATGAGGAGGAGGAAGAGGAAGACGGGGGAACAAGAATAAGAAGCCATTCAGAACACTGACAATAAGCAACCCTAGAAAAAAAGGAAATTTTTATTTTGTAACTTTTTTTTAAACTGCTTAGTTAAGTGCAGTTTTCTTTAATGGCCTATTAAAATATTTTTCACTTTTCCTAATATTTAAAAAGAATTTTTTTCCTCGTTGAAGCATACTTTACCATATACTACAGAGTACACACACACACACACACACACACACACACACACACAAAGGGTCCACTTTACAGCATGATTTTAAAAATGAAAAAATGAAAAGCAAAACTGTTGTTTGTGAGTACAAACACATACAGTGAGTGTATTAAATACCCATGGAATAGGTAAGCACCAAATTCAGGACAGGGGTTTCTTTCTGGGTGAGGATAACAGCATAAGGATAACAGAATACACAGAAGACTTCAAATTATCTGTAAGATTTTAACTCTTTGCTGAGTAGTGGGTAAACTGCTGTTCACTAATTCTCTAAATTTTTCTATTCCCCAAATATTCTGTAATTAAATTATTTTTAAAAGGAAAAAAGAAAGCAGAGTAGCTTGCCTGTTGAACTACAACAGGGAAAGGAGGAGAGGAAGGAGTTGGCTGCATTTAGCCCTAAGTATGGCTATAAGGAACATCCTTCAAAGGTTTTCTAGATATACATAGGCCAATAAGCAGCTTACCTAAAAGCTGGTTAATATTATGGTGCAAAACTGAAAGAAAATACACCAAATTTTAAAAATGGAATTACTCTTTCACTTACCATAATTGTAATTTCCCTTTTACAAATGTTGAGGTCTGTCACATTATTGACATACATTCGCTTCAACGCATGGCGGAGTCCACCATGAGTCCGCACCAGGAAAACTGTGGAGAACCCACCTAGAAGAACAAATACCAATTAAATAAAAAGAATCTGAAACTACTGCTGAAATCATGTAACATCTTAGAGAAGCTTAATCTCAGAGGGAAATAAACTGTACACAAGACAAAAATTGGAACAGTAAGCAACTAATATACTAAGTTAACAGCTGAAACATGGGCTTCCTGTGACAATCATGAAGCAGCACATACAGGATAACATGCTTCTCAGGTGAACATGATTCTCTAATTTTAAAGTTTACAATAGTAGTATCATTTGGATGGGAACAGTTCTTATGTAGAATGTGGAAAATGCAACGACATAACTATACTACTACAGTTTAGCAGTATTCTAGTGACTGCCTACCCATCTGACTCCCCTTCTCTGCTACTTAATATGAGACATCAAGGGATCAGATGTGTAAGGCCCTCCCTCCTCCCTCCTCCAGGTCCAGGGGATGAACTAACATTGTTCTAAGGCGATAATGGGAATCCCATTTCCTCTTGTCAGCAACTGATTTAGAACTGGACATGTAACCAGTTTTGGCTAATGGGACAGAAGGGAAGATCTGCTAAGGGCTGCAGGGAAAGATTTTCCTCTCAGGAAAAAAATAAAAGAGAGAGAGAGAGAGGGCTATAAAGAAGGTCTTGCTCTTCTTCCAGCTTTTGGATTCTCCTATATAAGTATATAATGCTTAGACCTATGGAAGCCATCTGTGGCCACGATGGAAAAAAGAATCAGAAAGAAAAGGACCCAGAACACTGACACAGTTAGGCTACTGAATTAGACAACTGTAGATCCACCGCCTTCCAGAACTCTCATGTAAGATGATAAATGACCTCACTATTTATGTCATAGTTACTTGGACAGTCTGTTAAACATACCCAAGAGAGCATCGTATCTGAAACGCATAGCCAGGTATTCTAAAGAACAAATGCTTCTGTCACATTTAAAACAAAGTTTTCCACCTTCAGTTTTTAAAACTCATTTTAACATAGAATATTTTGTAGCTTAATTATAATTTTAAAACAAAAAAATGGTATGTCACTTTTATCAATCTGCTAGTCCTTCTAAAGCAGCAAATTCAGCAACGATAAGACACTAGCACTCCAGTTCAGTACAAAGCACTCAAAGGAAAAGTAAACCATTGGAGATAAACAACAGGGGAAAAGAGCTCCTAGGACACGCCAGAATCAGCGCAGATTTATTCCAGAGTCTAACTGCAGGTATAAGAAACTGTACGACTCCCATCTTACAGATATGGATTTCCATGTATACAGTTTCGGGGAAATTAAATCAACCACCTCACAAGGCAGTTACCAGGAGAGAAAAAGATGATGTTTGGGAAAGGTACTTAAGTAAAAGCTCTAACAATGCAGGGCATTTCTTTAAAAGATGTTCACTTAGCATTAATTTTATGTGCAAGCATTAACAAATTAGTAGCATTAATAAAGTGCTACTTAAACTAGTCAAATTTTATTAAAAAATTAGGGAAAATGCTAAAATTTAGACTACTCTAGATATGAAGGTAGTATGGGTACAGGTCAAGATAAATCATTTATATAGCATTTATTTTGAGACATTCTAGAGATTCCCCTAGAGCAATGTTTCTCCAACATAACTGCATTAGAATTGCCTGGTGAGCTGGTGGTATGTGTGTATGTGGCAGGGTGGGGGGTAGCTGTGTGTGAGGGGGTTAATATTGAATAGTTTCTAGGTTCTGACCTCAAGTCTGATTCAGAAGGTCTCAGGCCAAATGTATGTATTTTGCTGAAAATTCCCCTACTCATTTTTCTTGTTTTGTATATGTTAAGAATATATAATGATATAAATTGGTTATTAACTGGGGCAGGGCAGGTGGAGTCCCCCAGGTGATTCTGAAGTACAACCTAGTTAAGTACACAATGAACCAGGGCAAAAATTCCTGAAGAAACCATGGATCCTATATATCCATTCTCAACCATCCACATAACAAAGTAATTTTAACCCTATGAATTAGGAAAATTAGGGGGAAATATTAAGTTTTATTCATAAAACTCCTGTTCCTAAAAGTTAAAGTTCAACAGCTGCACCAATCCTACATCAGACAAAGATCCACCAAAATGTTAAATTTTCTACGTGTTCATCAACTATGATCTGTACCTAAACATGGTAAATAATGGTCAACAGTACCTGCTCTCAAATGAAATGGGGTTGTTTATATTTCTCCAAATACTATATTTTCCAAAATTTTCTGATGAAGTTTTTAAAGTTAGCTAATAATATTTCTGTTTGAAGGCGGCACTCAGTGGGAGGTAACTAGTTAAGACATTATAGTAATCCAAGAGAGGACTATCACCTGCTTGCCACCAATTCCTCAACACATCTTCTTCACAGAAGTCTTTCATGACCAACCCAATCCATGCTCATCACTCCCTCAGGCACCTCCAACCAGAGTTTTGACTATATTTTTACATATTTCAATTTTCAACTCATGTCATACATAAATCAGAAGATCACTGGCAGTATCCACAAATTCCACTTATTATATATTTCTATGTCCAATTCAATATATTGTTCAAGTCCAGTTCAAGACACAGTCGTTAAATTAATGCTAAATTTACAATTCCAAATATGGGATTATGAAGAATACTATAAAATTTCCAAATGTTCTCAAAATCCTACAAAAATAAAAGAACCAGTGACAGATACTGGTCTTTGTTATGTTAAAGAGGTGATTACTGCTGGGGCCCCCAGACAGCTTCAGGCTGGACACTGGTCCCAGAAAAACCAACTACTTCCAGTGAGCCTGAATCTAGGGGCTGAGATCCTGCCCTTTGGGACCTTGACAGGTCTTGGCACATAAACAAACCTAGGAGCAATAAAAATGTAATAGGCTATTTGGACAAGCACCGAGTTTGAGAGACAACCACAGGCTGAGGCAGGGTTGAACAACAAGGTCATCTCCTACATAAGGCCACTCCTTCAAAACTGAGAGAAGCAGTCATTTCATCTATGTGTAGAAACCAACCCAGAGAGTTAAGCAAAACAAAGAAACAGAGGACTATGTTCCAAATGAAAGAATAAGATAAAACCTCAGAAAAACAACCTTACTGAAAGAGAGAGAAGTAATTTACCTGATAAAAGAATTCAAAGTAATGATCATAAAGATGCTCAGCAAACTGAGGATTAGAACAGATGAACAGTGAGAATTTCAACAAAGAAAGGGAAAAACATCAGAAAATACCAAATAGACGTCACAGAGCTGAAGAATAAAATAACTTAACTGAAAAATACACTGGAGGGACTAAACAGCAAACTAGATGAAGCAGAAAAAAGAATCAGTGAACTCAAAGACAAGCCAGTGGAACTCAACCAATCAGAGCAGCAAAAAGAAAAAAGAATGAAGAAGAGTGAAGACAGTTTAAGGGGCTTATCTAACAATATTGAACAGACAAATATTAACAATGCAGGGCTCCCAGAAGGAGAAGAGAGAAAAGGAAATAAATCTTATTTGAAGAAATAACAGCTGAAAATTTCCTTAACTTGAGTAATTAAACAGACCTCGAGATCCAGGAAGCCCAAAAAGCTCCAATTAAGAGGAATCTAAAGAGACGACATCAAGACATTATATTTTTGACATTATAGTTAAAATGTCAAAAGTTAAAGACAAGCAGAAAACATTAAAGCATCAAGAGAAAAACAACCTGTTACATACAAGGGAATCCCATAAGACTATAAGCAGATATTTTTAGGAAAGACTTTGCAGGCCAGAAGGGAGTGTCATGATACATTCAAAGTGCTGAAAGGACAAAACTTTCAACCAAGAATACTGCACCAGGCAAAGTTTTCACTCAGAAGTGAAGGAGAGAGAAAGAGACAAGCAAAAGCTAAAGATGTCCATTACCACTAAACAGGTCTTAGAAGAAATTTGTTAAGGGGACTTCCTTAAGCAGTAAAAAGAAAAGGTAGTAATTAGTAGCAAGAACACAGATGAATGAACAAATCTCACTGGAAAGATAAATATACAGCAAAGGTAGGGATTAATCATTTATAAACTAATGTGAAGGTTAAAAGCAAAAGTAGTAAAAAGAACTATGATTATAACAGTTAAGGGATAACAAGATTAAAGGATGTAAAATGTGACATTAAAAATATACAATGTGAAGGAGAGAGAGTAATAGTGTTGATCTTTACAACAGTAACAAACGTAAGTTGCTATCAACTTAAAATAGACTGTTACAGATACACTTTTATGTGTAAGGCTCATGGTATCCATAAAGCAAAAACCTCTATGGGCAAACTCAGAGATATTATAGGTTCAGTTCCCAACCACTATAATAAATAAATATAATAAGGCATATTTCAATAAAGCAAGCCAGGAATTTTCTGGTTTTCTACTATATATAAAAGTTACCTTTACACTAAACTGAAGTCTATTAATTGTGCAATAGTATTAGGTCTTTAAAAAACACCAATGTGCATACCTTAATTTAAAAATACTTTATTACAAAAAATGCTACCCATCACTTAAGCTTTCAGTGAGTCTTAGTAGTAACAGCAAAGATAATTGATTACAGATCACCATGAATATAATAATAATGAAAAAGTTTAAAATATTGCAAGAATTACCAAAATGTGACAAAGTGAGCAAATACTGTTGGAAAAATGGTGCTGACAGACTTACTCAAGGTAAAGTTGCCACAAACCTTTCATTTGTAAAAATTCAGTATTTGTAAAAATGCAATAAAGGGAAGCACAATAAAACAAAGCACAATAAAACAAAGTATGCCTATAGTAAGCATACAAAGATAAAGAGAAAAGAACACAAGCAAACATCAGAGAAAGCCATCAAACCACAAAAGAGAGCAAAAAAGAAACAAAGAACAAAAAAATGCAGAAAAAAATTAGTAAAATGGAAATAAGCACATACCTATTTATAGTTACATTAAATGTAAATAGAGTAAATTCTCCAATCAAAAGACAGAGTGGTTGAATACGATTTTTTAAAAACCAATCTATATACTGTCTACAAAAGACTTTATATGTAAAGCACATACAGACTGAAAGCAAAGGGATTAAAAAAATACTCTATGCAAATGAAAATCAAAATAAAGCTTAAGTAGCTACACATATATCAGACAAAACAGATTTAAAATGAAGACTATATAGTAAGAGACAAGGATGTTACATGATAGAGAAATCAATCCATAAAGAGGATGTAACATTTGTAAATATATATGTACCCAACATAAGAGCACCTAAATATATAGAGCAAATATTAACAGAACTAAAAGGAGAAATAGACAGCAATACAGTAATACTAGGGAATTTTAATACCCAACTTACATTAATAGATAGATATTCAGAAAGAAAATCAACAAGAAAACATAAGCCTTAAATGATACATTAGACCAGATGGACTTAACAAATATTTATAGACCACTCCATCCAAAAGCAATAGAAGACACATTCTTCTCAAGTGCATATGGAATATTTTCCAAGATAGATCATATGTTAGGCCACAAAAGAGTCTAAATAAATTTAAGAGAACTGAAATCACATCGAGCATCTTTTCTGACCACAATAGTATGAAACTAGAAATTAATTATATAATGGAAACTGAAAAATTCAAAAATATGTGGACATTAAAGAATATGCTACTGAACAATCAATGTGTTAAAGAAGAAATCAAGAAGTATACCTTGAGACAAATGAAAATTAAATGTAATATGCCAAAATTTATGAGATGAAGCAAATGTAATTCTAAGAGGGAAGTTCACAGTGATAAGTGTCTAACTCAAGAAACAGGAAAAGTCTCAAATAAACAACCTAACTTTACACCTCAAGGAACTACAAAAAGAACAAAGCCTAAAGTTAGAAGGAAGGAAATAACAGAGACTAGAGAAGAAATAAATGAGATAGAGACTAAAAAGTAAATACAAAAGATCAATAAAACTAAGATATGGTTCTTTGAAAAGATAAGCAACACTGACAAGGAAAAAAAAAAAAGGCAGAGGACTCAATTGGAAATGAAAGAGAAGATATTACAACTGATACCACAGAAATGCAAAGGATCTTAAGAGACTACTAACCAAGTGAAAAACCCAGAAGAAATGAGAAAAACTCCTAGAAATATAAAATCTACTAGGACTGAATCAAGATGAAACAGACAACCAGAACAGACCAATTACTAGTAAGGAGACTGAATCAGTAATCAAAAACCTCTCCACAAAAGTCCAAGACCAGACAGCTTCATGGGTGAATTCTACCAAACATTCGAAGTAAAGTTAGTATCAATCCTTTCCAAGCTTTTCAAAAAGAATAGATGGGGAGGTAACTCTTCCAAACTCATTTTACAAGGACAGAATTACCCTGATACCAAAACCTCACAAGAATATTACAAGAAAATTACAGGCCAATATCCCTGGATGCATACAAATTCAAGAATCCTCAACCAACAAAACATTAGCAAACTGAATTCAACAGCACATTAAAAGGATAATAAACCACTGATGAAGTGGAATTTATGCCACAGATGCAAGGACAGTTCTACACCCACAAATCAGTCAATGTGATACAGCATTAACAACATGAAGGATAAAAATCATATGATCATCTCAATAGATGCAGGAAAAAAGTTGACAAACTTCAACATCCATCTATAATAAAAGCTCTCAACAAAGCAGGTATAGAGGCAATGTACCTCAGCCTAATAAAGGCCATATACAACAAGCCCACAGCTAACATTGTAGTCAAAAGTGAAAAGCTGAAAGCTCTTCCACTAGGATCAGGAATAAAACAAGGATGCCCCCTCACAACTTTTATTCAGCATAGTATTAGAAGTTCTAGCCAAAGCAATTAGGCAAGGAAAACAAAATTAAAAGCATCCAAATTGGAAAGAAAGAAGGAAAACTGTCACTATTCACAGATGATATGATATTAAATATAGAAAACCCTAAGACTCCATTAACTATTAGAACTAATAAATGAATTCAGTAAAGTTGCAGGATACAAAATCAATACATAAACATCTACTGCATTTCTATACACTAATAATGAATTATCAAAAGAGAAATTAAGAAAATAATCTCATTTACAATTGCATCAAAAAGAATAAAATACCTAGGAATAAATTTAGCCAAAAAGGTGAAAGGTTTGTATATTGAAAGCTACAAGACACTAATAAAATAAATTGAAGAAGATGCAAATAGATGGAAAGATATTCCATGCTCATGAATTAGAAGAATGAATATAGTTAAAATGTCCATACTACCCAAAGCAACACACAGATTCAATACAATCTCTATCAATTCCAATGGCATTTTTCACAAAAGTAGAACCAAAAATTCTAAAATTTGTATAAAAGACCACAAATAGCCAAAGCAATCTTGAGAAAAAAGAACAAAGTTGGAAGCATCACACTCCATGGTTTCAAACAATCTTACAAGGCTATAGTAATTAAGAGTATGGTACTGCAGAAAAACAAGACAGATGAAACAATGGAACACAACAGAGAGCCCCAAATTAAATAAACCCAGACATACACAGTCAATTAATTTATGAGAAAGGAAACAAGAATATACAATGGGGAAAAGATAATCTCTTCAATAAATGGTGCTAGGAAAATTAAACAGTCACATGCAAAAGAATGTAACTGGACCCCTATCTTACACCACACACAAAGATTAACTCAAAATGGATTAAAAACTTTACTGTAAGATCTGAAACCATAAAACTCCTAGAAGAAAACACAAGCAGTAAGCTCCTTGACATAGGTCTTGACAATAATTTTTGAACCTGACTCCAAAAGCAAAAGCAACAAAAGCAAAACTAAACAAGTGGGGCTACATTACACTAAAAGTTCTCATAGCAAAGGATATCATCAACAAAATGAAAAGGAAACATACTGAATGGGAGAAAGTATTTGCAAATCATATATTTGATAAGAAACCAAGGTCTAAAATATATAAAGAACTCATACAATTCAACAGCAAAAAAAAAAAAATTCTGATTTTTAAAATGAGCAGAAAATATGAAGAGACATTTTTCTAATGAAGACATACAGATGGACAATAGGTACATGAAAAGATGCTCTACATCATTAATCATCAGGGAAATGCAAATCAAAACCACAATTAGAGATCACCTCACACCTGTCAGAATGACTATTATCAAAAAGACTAGAAATAGCAAGTGTTGGAGATGATGTAGCTAAAAGACGACCCTTGTGCACTATTGGAATGAAAACTGGGGGCAACTACTATAAACAACAGTATGGCAGGTCCTCAAAAACTTAAAAATAGACCTACCTAAAATACGATTCAGCAATTCTATTTCTGAATATTTATCTGCAGAAAATAAAAAGACTAATTTGAAAAGATACATGCACTCTTATATTCATTGTAGCATTATTTACAATAGCCAAGATACGGAAACAACTTAAGTGGCCACTGATGGATGAACAAATTAAAAAACTGTAGTTTGTATGTATGTATATACACATACACATACATACATACAATGGAATATTATTCAGTCATAAAAAGGAATCTAGCCATTTACAATAGCATAGATGAACCTTGAGGGCATTTATGCTAAGTGAGATAAGTCACATAGAGAAAGACAAATACCATATGATCTCTCTTCTCTGTGGAATCTAAAAATATTTTTTAAAAATTAAATGTGAAAAAAACTAAGCTCATATAGAGAACAGACTAGTAGTTTGCCACAAATGGAGGTTTGTGGGTTGAAAAAAATGGGTGAAATGTTTTTGTCTTTTTAGTTTAAATAAATTAAAATATTTAAATAATGGGAGATGGGTTATTCTGGATTTTAAAAGACATTACAACCAAATTCAACACATAATCTTTGATTAAATTTCAGTTTCAAAAGAAACCATACATGTTCTTTGTGGTGGTGAACTATCTGAAAATAAGTTGTAGATTAATGTAATCTTACTTATTAATATTTCATATGTATTTAAACACATATACATTCTTAAAATGCACATATTACTCTGTATAACCACAGTACTTCTGTCCCATCTAAGAAAATGAACAATAATTCTAATACAATCTTGATTCAAAATTACACATTTTTTAAAAATCTATAAAGAAAAAATGGTAAAATGTTATTAGTAGCTGAATCTAGACGAAGGGATATGGTTATTCACTGTACTACTCCTTCAAACTGTCTGTACATTTTGAAAATTTTCATAATAAAGTTGGAAGAAAAAGAACAAGAGACCCAAGATATTTTCCCCAGGTAATTCCTCTCTCTCCTGCCATCCAACAACCCACCACCATCACTGAGAATTATTCTACAAGAACGACAATGTTGCTGATTATCCAGACTCACAACTTCCCCAAAGACACCATTAGTCCCTTGCCCAGAAAAAATGTTTATGGTATCCTAGAGACCTACTGCTCCAACATCCCAACACACAACAAGCACTTAATGTTTCTCTACTGTATATAGTATCAGATACGCAAATCAACAAGATAGAGGAAATACTAAGTTGTCAGCAACTTCTGGTTTCAACCATTGCCAAAGAAAACAAAGTCATTTGAAAAATATCTTCAAAAGTATATAAGTGGAACAGGTACTTATTTGGCTGTGGGATTTGAGCCAGAGGAAAGCTCCTCCTATCCAATGACCACTGGCCTGTGAGACAACAAAGTTTCATTACTCTAGGTTAAGGCAGACTCCAGACGTTTCTTTTTTTAAAGTAAAAATATCTCTAGAAAGGATTACTAACTTAAATTCATGCAAAGTTACTTGTATCAGTGTGTGCCATCTAGTATAAGGCTTAGTCAGGTACATCTGGGTGGGGAACAAGAGGAGGGGGAGCTGGAAACAAAATGGCAAGAGCACAACATTCATACAGCTCTGACTATATACAAAGCATTGCTAAGAACATTAGCTTATTCAGTTCTCACAGCATCATGAGGCAACTTAATATCAACAGCAATTTAATGCTATTGCCATTCTATAGATGAGGAATAAACTAAACATGGAGAAAGAAGGCAAGCACCTAGTCCAGTTACAGAAAGCTGATAAGATGATTGTTTTTTTTTTTCTCATAAATCTCATGTTCTAATGATTTCTACATTCACACCTGTCTTTGTAATGCCAGAGGAAAAGTCTATGAAGGGTCTGGGAATAACATTACAATTGTGGAGGAACAAAAGAAAAATGGGATAATCAAGAAAGAATAATGCCCCCTCTCCCCTAGAGGTTTCTTCTTGGTGGAATCTTACTTAGTAAGCAGTATTCCTTACACAGAAGAGCCCTGTAGGTCAAAACCATGTTTGATTTGGACAGCACAGCACCTTAGAAGACTGGTATATTTCAAATGACAATCTAGATTTTTCAGTTTCTCTTAAAAAAAAAACTTGAAAATAAGGAAACAGAGAGTCCTCATTCCTATATGACATCAATCAGATGGAGATGTCAGCTGCCGTCCCCTTTACACAGGGCATGTGCTCTGCAGTTCATCACAGCTCCCTCTATTCTTGACAGTTTCAACGATTCACTGGCCCACTTCACTATTTTTTTTTAATTCTTATCTTTTTAATTGAATTGTAGTTAATTTACAATGTTAGTTTCTGGTGTACAGCTAAGCGATTCAGTTATATATATATATATTCTTTTCCATTACAGCTCATTACAAAAAAATTGACTATAGTTCCCTGTGCTATACAGTAGGTCCTTATTCTTTACCTATTTTATATATAGTAGTGTGTGTCTGTTAATCCCAAACTCCCACTCCACTCTTGTAAATTACCTACCCCGGTCTGTGTAGGAATAACCCCTACAACAAGAACTTCAGGAAATTTATCCACCACAATGTTTATACCTGTTATACTTATTCACTGCCTCTCTCCTCGACTAGGTTGTAAGCTCTATAAGGACAAAGACCATGTACAACTCACTTATCACAGCATCATCAATGCCTATTACCTTGCCTAGCACTCAAATACTTGCTGAGTGAATGACTTAACATTCATAAACTGGTTCTACAAGAAGTCATCCTAATTGACAAACTGCAATTACTACATTGATCTTCTATGAATAAAAAGCAATTAACCTCTGATTCATCATTTTCCCTTGGTGTTGACCATTCTTTTAATATACAATACAGATTAAGAAACAGAATTTCACTTCTTTACCATGTAAACCATTAAATCATTCATTCAGCAATATACATATTAACTGCTCACAAGGTGCCAAGCACAATTCTAAGTGGTAAGAACACAATTAACTATAAGGAATTCAGAGAACCCCCATTGTCTTTTGTGAGGTTACATCCCAGAGTGACTGAAACAAGATATACAAGTAAAATATCCACTATATGAGGTGATACACTATGAGGAGAAAAAAATTAAAGTAGGGATGGCTGATAGACTAGAAAATTGTGTTGGGGGGCAGGGATTTGGTTAAAATGTTAATCTAGATGTGTAGGGAAGGCCTGGGGTGACCCTGAGTAAAGACGGGAATTGAGGGAATGAGCCACACAGGTATCAGGACAAGTGCTTTCCACGTAGATAGGAGGTGGTATGCAAAGGCCTGGCGGCAGATACTTTTGAAAAACAGCAGAGACCAGAAAGCCCGGAGCAGAATGAAAAATGGGGGTATAATAGAAAAAGAGGCCAAAGGGTTAAAAGGGAGCCAGATCATACAGGGTTTTATGTATGCGTGAGGGTAAAAACTTGCCTTTTGCTCTCAGTAAAATAGGAAGCTACAGGATGGTTATGAGCAGGAGTGACAAGACTGGATTCATATTTTAATATGACCACTCTGGCTACTGTGTTGGGGACAGAGTGAAGGCAGGCAACATTAGAGGTAGGGAAGCCAGTTTGTAGGCTACTGCAATCATTCTCTTGAAGGACAGTGGTTTTGGCCAGTGTAATGGGAATAGTGAGAAATAAGAAAATTCTTGATATATTTTGAAGGTAGAGCGGACCAGATTTCTTGACGATGCTGGATGTGAGACAAAAAAGGGAGCTAAAAATGACTTCAAGGTTTTTGGACTGAGGAACTGGAAAGATGAAGTCAACATTAATTGAGATGGAGAAGACCATGCTGGAAAACAGCTCAACAAGGATCTCTCATATTTCTGCCTATCTTGCAAGCAGAGGCACTGGCCGCCTTTATTCTGGACCATCTTTTCAATATTGTCTGCATAGTGAACAGTGTTCGAAGATAGAGTGAGTATCCCTCTGGAGCAAGGGGCAGTTTGTTTGCTGCCCAACATAATAAAGATAATATCTGCTCCATCTCCCTTGAAGCAGACTTAATGCCCATTATAAAAGATTCTAGTTCCCAAAGCTCAGAGTTCCTCTCTGTAACACCATCCACTACGTGTATGAGCATCACCTGGCCCTTTCACATTGCCCTCTGGGAACTGAGGCTCCAGGCAGTGGAGCAAACACTGATATTCTGGCTACAGGTATTGCTCTCATAAAAAACTTTGTCTCATGTCTTCTGCCAGCATCTAGGAAACTAAGACAGGCTAACTTGTCAGTTTACAAGTAGTGTAAAATCTCAAAATCATAACAGTTCTTGACATACAACAGGGAAGGTTTGGGGCAGAAAATCAAGAGCACAGTTTGGGGCATGTTAAGTTAGAGATGCCTACTGGACATTCAATTGGAGATATGGAATTAGCAGTTAGATTTCCAAGTGTAAAGTTTAGAGAAGTGATCAAAGTAAAAGAGATACATTTAAGAGCTATCCTTACTGATGCCTTAGTTTTTTATCGATTGTTATTTATAGCCACAAGGAGGAGGATAGTTTTATTCCTACAACCTAAAAAATTGCCCCCCCCCAAATCTCATTATTTGAAAGTAAAGCATCATTATACTCGTCACCAAGGATGTTCTAAAATCAATAATCTTTTATATGCTCTTAGTGGATGTGGAAATTAGTAAAATATTTCCACCATAACCATATTTAGAGATTATATACCGTATATCAAGAAACTTAAAACCTTAAAACCTTTTTGTCATGATGTTATTTATAGAATTCTACCATAAAGAAATTGTTAGTGAAGATGCAGAAACATGTATTTCCAGCAACATGCAAATAATTACGTAAATAATGTCACAAGGGATGACATATTGTGTAAGCATTAAGAATGCTTACAACAGGGAACTATATTCAGTGTCTTATAATAATTTCTGGTTAAAAAGAATATGAAAATGAATATATGTATGTTCCTAAATGACTGAAGTATTGTGCTGTACACCAGAAATTGACACAACATTGTAAACTGACTACACTTCAATAAAAATATTTTTAAATGCTTACAAAAACACTAATATGATTGTTAAAATATAACATACTACAGTGGGCACTCCATATTCATGGCTTCCACAGTTGCAGATTAACCAACTATGAAAACATTTCTCCCCCTCCAAGAAAAATTCCAGAAAGCTCCAAAAGGCAAAATTTGAATTTGCCACAAGTAGGCATCTATCTACACAATATTTACATTGTATTTACAACTATTCACATAGCATTTAGATTGTATTAGGTATTATAAGTAATCTAGAGAGGACTCAAGGTATGCAAGACAATGTATGTATTTTATGTGTATATGCTACCCAATTCTATATAAGGGACTTGAGCATCCTCACATTTTGATGTCTCAGAGAGGGCCTGGAATCAATTCCTTGTGGATACCGAAAGACAGTTATTTATACATAACAATCTTAGTTGGCTTCAGGTACAGCTGCATTCAAGACACCAAGTATCTGTCTTTTAACCGATAAAATTCCTTTTCTCGTACACTAAATTGAGATGCATTCCTTTTGTTTACCGTTAAGCCAAATCCTAAACAGTTAACAAGTACCTTAGCAGCTGGATCAAGTCTTAGAAGTTAGCCCTCACCTGTAAGATTATTTCCATAGGGATGCAAATATCATGTATTTCTCATTGACTGAGAACCACATATATAAAATGTTTCCAAGAAAGAAACTTAACAAACAAAAAATCAGTGATTTAGCATTATGATACTCCTGTGTTCTGAGTGTTAGATAACAGCAAGATAAAGTGGGCTGACACCATACAGATAGTTCCCTATAATGCTTAATATATCACTTTAGGATCCAGTTTATACTAAATAAAAGAAATTATATATTTGCATATGTAGACATTATATGCCCAGAGACTTACATATGAATATCATCACCAAAATTACTAACATTGATTTTCCACATGACTGCCAAAATTTAACACAGTTCTCTAACACTTCTGTTTGAAACAGACTTCAGAGACCATCACAAATTCTTTTCAGTAGTATAATGTGGGAAATTTCCCACTTTCTGAGACTGAACAGAAGTTCAAAAATAGTTATAAGCTGTCCCTAACCAAGTCAACTAACTGAAGAGAGATAAAACTTTTGATGGGTTTCAACATTTGGGGGCGGCAGCAGGGGAAACTGTGTGGAAGCCAGACAAGTCAGTAAGTTAATTTATGTATTTTATAAAATGGTACTGAAATTTCTTAAATGACTTCTGAAACATGTTGTAAGAAATTTCTTTCTTACTGGACAAAAATAGACCTTCTTGATAGAGATTATTTGATAAAAATATTCATTTACGTGTAATTTTTATCAAAAAGATCAAACTCATCACCTTAGATACATATATATACACCAACTTTTTAAATTATTTTTATAAAGTTCAGAAAGAAAAAAGAAGTTCCTGTCATGTTTAAAATTAACAAGCCTTGAATCTGTCATCTCCTGTATATATGTATGTGTGAAATTCTGTGTATGTGTTTTCATATGCATATGTGTTTTCACCTGCAAATATTGAGCAATACATATAACCACAGCTTTACAATTCTACACAATATTAATAATTAAGTGTATAATGATTATGTACTGCACGATTAGCAGAAAGTGGGTTTTAGAAATTTAGTCAAGTATTTACTGTCTTACTCTAGGCCTATTTCATCTGTAAAATTGTGTTAACAATTACAGATCATCTCCAGGCATTCTTCAACTCTCAGGAACTAGGGATTACAAAGTAGTCTCAAATACCCCACAATCTAGCAGGAAGTATGTAAAAACAAATAAAGTATCATAACAAGTGGCGTAAGAGAATTATGTTCAAAGTACATGGAACCAAAAAGAAGTTGTAGTATATGGAGAAAAATCAGAAAAGTTGTCACTAAAGAAGTAATCTAAGAGCTGAATCCAGAAGAATGTACAGGAGTTTCCAAATAGGTAAAGTAAAGACATGGGCGGGGGTGGGGGGGGGTGTAGGAAACAAGTGTAAAAACATCGGAGGTGGAGCACCTCCAAAATAGAAATTCAAGGAACGCCAAAAATCTGTCCTTCCAAAAAAGCAATAAGAAACTGGCAAAATTTGAAAAATTGTCAAAACCTATTTTTTCACGACTCTGGAAATTAAACAAAGACTTGCAACAATTCAAGGAGCTTTTATTCAAGAAAAATGACAATCTCAGTAGAAACAGTGAGCTTTGTGACATTTTAACTTGTCCTATTTTCATCATTCTCTCCCAGCTCCATGGTAGTCTTGAAAAGATAAAGCTCACAACCACAGTAACTACAAAAATTACTAGCCTTGCAGAAAATGGAAGAAACAAAACAGGATTGGACTTACCAAAAAGCCTGACTCGTCACTATTAGACATGCCAAGTAGCTCCCTGGAAAAGCTCTATTCTCAGGGCTTATCATTATCTGACCTGACTCATAACTCAAACTGTGCAAAAAGCTCTATCACTAGACTGTTTTTTTTTTTTAACAATCAGCAACAACTGAATAACAATGCAGCTGTCTTATGCAATGATACAAGCTAAGGACAATAAGAAGTTGACCAGAAAAATTTACATAGAAAAACTGGAAATGAGATTTTATAGGGAAACTTAAAAGCTCTGACACATTCCTGGGAACTCAGAAGACCACACACATGTACAGAGTAGAATGACACACCCAGGGAAGCACTGGGAAGGCCTAGCCTCTCAGCTCTAGGTGACACTGAAGCTCTGCAGAAGAAGTGCAGGCTAAAGCAGAATTATAAACTGCATCAGGAAACTGAATTCTTGACAACACACACAGAGAGCCCATTGGCAAAAGCCGGAAGACGTACTGATTCCAGGTGTTTAATGAAGTATCTGTTCTATCATTAGCTGACCACTAACCTAACTAAGCAGAGACTTCAGTGGCAATTCATTAAAGAAAGAAAAAAAAAAAAAAAAAAAAACACTCCAGGAAAGACTAAACATAAAACCACCACAACAAATTCTGGGAAGTGGAAGACTCTGATTTACAGAGTTACCACATTGTTATTTAAAATGTCCAGTTTTCATTTCATTTTGAAATTTTTGATTCAAAGACACAAACAAGTTGAAAGTAAAAGAATGTAACATACATACCATACAAACAGTAACCAAATAAGGTGCCAGAACGGCTATACTAATATCAGATAAAGTAGGCTTTAAGACAAATAGTTACTAGAAACAAGGAAAAGCATTTTATAATAATGAAAGAGTCAACTTATCAGAAAAATCTAATAATTATAAACATTTATATACTTAAAAGCAAAGCCCCAAAATACATGAAGCACAAACTGACAGAAATGAAAAGAGAAATAGATATTTAAGCAATAAAAGTTGGAGAATTAAATACTCCACTTTCAGCAATGGATAGAAAAATAGGCAGAAGGTCAACAAGAAAATAAGACTTAAATACTATTAACCAACTGGACCTAGAAGGTATTTATAGAATACACCCCTCAATGATGGCAGAGAGCACATTTATGAAGTACTTATGGAACATCCTACAGGATAGACCACATGCCACAGCATAAAAAAGCCTCAATATATTTTAAAAGACTGAAATCATACAAACTATGTTCTTCAACTACAATGGATTAAAATTAAAAATCAAACACAAAAATAACTCACAAATAAAACAACACACTCATAAAAAACCAATGGACCAAAGAAAGAATCACAAGGGAAATGAGAAGACACTTCAAGGTGAATGAAAATGAAAAAAAAAAATCATACCAAAACTTGTAAGATGCAGTTAAAGCAGTTCTTGGAGAGAAAATCATAGCTGTAAACAGATACATTCAAATAGGATGAGAGGGCTCAAATCAGTAACCTAACTTCCCATGTTAAAATCTAGAAAAGGTGAATACATTATACTCAAAGAAAAAAAAAGGAAATAATAAAATTAAAGTAAACATAAATTAGAAAATAAAAAGCTAATAGAGAAAACAACAAAACCAATTTTTTTTCTTTAAAAAGATCAACAAAACTGGTAACATCTGGCTAAACCGACCAAGAAACAGAAGAGACACATTACTAAAATCAAGGATAAAGAAGAGATAACATTACCAACATCACAGAAATAAAAAGGATTAAAAAGCAACTTTATGTCAACAAATTAGATAACCTAGATGGAATCAATGAATTTCTACAAAGATACAAATTACCAAACTGAGACAAAAATAAATAGAAAATTTAAATAAACCTGTAGCAAGTAGAGAGATTGCACTAGTAATCAAAAAACTTCCAAGAAAAGCCCAAGACCAACAGGCTTCACTAGTGAATTGTATCAAATGCTTAAACACCAATCCTTCACAAACTCTTCCATAAAATAGAAGAGAAGGGAACACTTCTCAATCTATTCTGTGAAAACCCAACCACTTCACAAGAAATTACAGACCAACATCCCTTGTGAATATAAACGTGAAAATCCTTGACAAAATACTAGCAGACCAAATCCAGGAATATACTAAAAAAAAAATTTTTTTAAAGTATGTATATACATATATGTATGTATGTGTACACACACACACACACACACACACACACACACACACACACACATTGTGACCAAGTGGGATTTACCCCAGGAGTGCACAGAGTTGGCTCAACATATGAAAATCAAGCATGTAATAAAACATATTAACAGAATAAAGAATAAAAGCACATGACCATCTTAATAAAAACAGAAAAACATTTGAAAAAATCCACCACTTCCATGATAACAGTACTCAACAAACCAGGAATAGAAGGAAAGTTTCTCATGTGATAAAGAGCAATTACCAAAAACCCACAGCTAACATCATACCTAATGGTGAAAGACTGAAAACTTTCCCCATGATATCAGGAACAACAATGTCTGTTTTTACCATTTCTATTCAATGTTGTGTAGGAGACTCTAGCCAGGGTAATTTAAATATAAATAAATAAATAAATAAATAAATAAATAAATAAATAAATAAATAAATAAATAAATAAATAACAGACCATTCAAACTGAAAAGAAATAAAATTAACTATTTGTAGATGACATAATCTTGTACACAGAGAAGACTGAAAATCCACACAGAAAAGCTATCAGAGATAATAAACAAGTTCAGTAGGTTACAGGATACAAGATTATTACAGCAAAAATAAATTATATATACACTAGCAATGAACAATCTGAGAAAGAAATTAAGAAAACAATTCCATTGACAATAGCATCAATCTTTTTTTTAAAAGTTAACAAAAGAGATAAAAGACTTGTATACTAAAAACTACAAAACATCACTGAAAGAAATTAAAGGTCTAAATAAATGGAAAGCCATCCCTCATTCACAAATTGGAAGAATAAACTATTAAGATGGTAATATTCCCCAAGTACTCCCCAATTCCCCATTAAAAAAAATAAATAAACTCCCAATGTCCCTATCAAATCCTTTTTTTTTCAGGAACTAGACAAGCTGATTCTAAAATTTATATAGAAACTTAAGGGACTCAAAAATACCAAAACAATCTTGAAGAAAGTTGGAAGACACACACTTTCAAATTTCAAAACTACTTACAAAGCTACAGCAACCAAGACAGTGTGGTACTGGCATAAGGACAGACATTTGGGTCACAAAAATAAGCCCATACATTTATGGTTAATTGATATCCAACAAGAGTGACAATGCAATTCAATGAGAAAGGAAGTCTTTTCAACAAATGGTGCTAGGGCAACTGGACAGTCACAGGTAAATGAATGAGAGTGGACCTCTACTTCAAACCATACACAAAAATTAACTCAAAATGGATGAAAGACCTAAACATAAGAACTAAAACTATAAAACTCTTAGAAGAAAACAGGTGTAAATCTTCATGGCCTTGGATTAGGCAATATATTTTAAAACATGACACCAGAAGCACAAGTAACCAAAGAAAAAATAAATTGGAATTCATCAAAATTTTACACTTTTGTGCTTCAAAGAACACTATTAAGAAAAAGACAGAGACAACTACTCTGTTAATAAAATATTCAATTTGACACCCTTTTTGAAAAACTGAAAACATAATCCAAAGAACAGAAGACATTTACAAATCCTTTATCTGATAAAAATCTAGTATGCAGAATCTATAAAGAATTCTTACCATTGAACAATAAAAGATAAATAACCCAATTTTGGGGGGCCATAGATTTTAATACAACTTTCTCCAAAGAAGACATACAAATGACGCAATAAGCACATGAAAAGATGCTCAGCATTACCGGTCATCAGGGAAACACAAATCAAAATCATAACGAGATACCTCTTCACAGCCACTAGGATCGCTACAATCCAAAAGACAGACAACGTGTTGGTGAGAATGTAAAACAACTGGAAACCGTCATAAATTTCAAGAGAATATAAAATAGTGCAGCCACTATGGAAAAATCTTGGCAGTTCCTCAAAAAGTTAAACATAGAGTTACCATATGACCCAGTAACTCTATTCCTAAAAATATAACCAGAAGAACTTTTCTTTTCCTATGCATTCACACAAAAACTTATACATAAATGTTCATTATAGCATTATTCATTACAGCCAAAATGTGGAAACAACCCAAACTGATTAATGGACAAACAAAATGTGGTTATTACCCAAATAATGTAATATTATTCAGCCATAAAAATGAATGACATATAGATATATGAAAAACACGGATGAAACCTGAAAACATGTTAAGTGAAAGAAGTCAGACACAAAGGCCACATATGATTCCATTTATATGAAATGCCCAGAATAGGCAAACAAACAAAGAAAACAGACTGCTGACCACAAAGGTTTGGGGTAGGGAAGGAAAAATGGGAAGTGACTGCTAATGAATACAGGGCTTCTTTTTGGAGTAATGAAAACGTTCTAGAATTAGATAGCGGTGGTGGTTCAAACGCACTAAATACAGATGGTCCCCAACTTACTGTGGTTCAACTTAACAAATTTTTGACACTATGATGGTGCAAAAGCAATATGCATTCAGCAGAAACTGTACTTCAAATTTTAATTTTGATCTTTTCCCAGCCTAGGATATGCAGTAAGATGTTCTTTTGTGATGCTGGGCATTGAGCTGCAGCTCCCAGTCACCCCATGACCACAAGGGGAACAACCCATTCTTCCAACCATTCTGTTTTTCACCTTCTATACAGTATTCAATAAATTAAATTACATAAGACGTTCAATAGTTTATTATAAAACAGGCTTTGTATTAAATAATTCTGCCCAAATGTAGGCTAATGTAAGTGTTCTGAGCATGTTTAAGGTAAAGTAGGCTAAGCTATGATGTTTAGTAGGTTAGGTGAATTAAATGTTTTCAACTTATGATATTTTCCATTTACAATGGTTCACTGGGACACAGCCTTATCATAAATCAAGGAAAATCTGTATACTAAAATACAAAAATCATTAAATAGTACACTTTAAACCGAGTTCTCTGATATGTAAATTATATCTCAATAAAGCTCTTATTTTAAAAATCAGAGTATGTCCAAGGAATTACAACTAGCTCCTCATAGCTGACATACAGGCCCCAAAACATGAATTTATGGGAGATAAGGCATGGGAAAGAGTCAGATACAATTCTAATCACGAAAGATCATTGCTAAGATGTTTGAACTTTGTCCTGCAGGAGAAAAGGAAACCATAGAAGAATTTAAAGCAAAGGTGTATATTCATCAGATTTGCACTAGAAAGTAATTCTGTAGTAATTGCATTTCTATACAAGAGCAGCCAAGATAAAAATGGAAACAAATAAAGACAGCATTTATGACAGCAACAAGATAATAAAAGCACCAAGGAATCAATCAAATAGAGGATGTATAAAAGCTGTATGAGGTAAATTATAAATCATTAATGAAAGACAAAGAAAACTGACATAAGTGGAGTTTTATATATCTATACGTTTATGGAAAAGAAGGCTCTATGTTACATAGCTTCCAATTTCTCACAGGTTATTTGATAAATCCAATGTCATTCAAATAAAAATCTTAGTTTTTCATGGAACTAGATATGCTGATTCTAAGACTCACATATAAGTGCAAAGAATTAAGAATAGCCAACAATTTTTAAAAGGAATAAAATACAGGGATGGGGGTTAGTCACTTTACCAATTATCAAGATTATAAACTCTGATAAGATTATGTGGTAAAGGCACAGTAAACAGAGAATCACAGAATAACACAGAAAACTCAGAAACAGCTACTTACATATGAAAACTGTAAAAAGAAAAAATATAAATGACATCAGAGATATTGCATTCATATCATTGGGAAAAGGGTAAATTTATCAATTAGATCATTACCCCATAATACATCAAATATAAATTTAATAATTTAAACATATTAATATAAAAAATTAAACATTAAAAGTTTTAAAATACAGTAAAATGTATGTATGAATTTGAGGTAGGGAAGACTTTTTTACATTAGACATTAACAAACTCAAAATGATGAATACTAATAAAGTTGACCACATTAAAATGTAAATTACAATTTCTTTTTCTAGCACTACAGATTCATGGTAGACCACCTTTCCTAGTACAGTAGTCCTTAAAATGCTGGATATAATAACCATGGAGGCAGATCAAGAGAACTGCTTGAAACAAGAACAAGTAGAAAGGTTAAATCCATAAGCTGCACTGGAGCCAAAGGCCAACACTGGAGCAGGGTGGAAGGGCACAATGGGACCACCACATAAAGCCCAGATCCGCAAAGTACTTCACCCTCAGTGTGAAATAGATACCAATCCACCCTGCAGATGATGCTAAAGAGATACATGCCTCGGCCTCAGTCTTGGCTCTGAATGAAGTGAGAGAGTCTCCTGAGTCTTTCTAAGCAAGATCCAAATTGTCAGAGATTTGGAACTCAGCTACCTGTATTGACCAAAAAAAAAAAAAAAAAAAAAAATCTAAGCCAATAATTTAAAGCAGCCCTGGTGCGTACCCAGGGGTCTGGTACAGATAAACTCAAATTTTCTCTAGAGGAAGGCACTCAGACCTCAAAAAACCCCAAGCAGTGAGAATGAATGAAATGTGAGCACACAATAACAAATATTTTAAAAAGAAGGAAATCACTGAGTATTCAAGAAACTAGGCACCATGAACAAAAGTCAAAGAACAATCAAACTACCCAATGAGACTTGAAAAGACTAAAAAATACTAGAATTACCATAGAATATAAAATAACTATGTTCTTCATATTTAAAGAAACAAAATAGGAAACTGAAAATATAAAACAGGATTAAGATGTTATCAAAATTGACAAGGCCAAAAAAACTGGCCAGGCAATTTTACAACACAAATTGAATTCCTAATGTGAAAAATACAAGAACTGAAAAGGGTAAACCGCAGATGAAGCATACCTGACGGAGGAAAACTGAAAGATATATCTGAATTCAGTAGAGTACTGACATATACCAAAATGCAGCACAAAGGGTCAAAGATGGAACATGGGAAAGAGAAGTTATGAGACTTGGAGGAAAAGACGTGGAGAAAAGACTTGGAGAAAAGACCTGGAGGACTTGGTGAAAAGATTCAATAAACCTCTGTCACCTAAGAGAACTGGGAAGAGGCATCGTTAGAAAGGCTATGGTTGAGAATTTCTCCAGAACTAATGAACACCACCAATCAGCAGATAGCAGATTCAGAAAACCATACTTACACCATCATAGGGAAAGAGCACACCATCAAAGAGCAAACAAAGCCACCACTGAGAAAACACACATTATCCACAAAGGCAGAGTGACCAGCCTCTCAACAGTGAAAGGAGGTAAGGAAGGCACAGAATGAAACCTCCAAAATGCTAAAAGAAAATAACTGTCTGCCTAGAATTCTGTATCAAGCAAAACTCTTTTTAGAATGAAGATGAAATAAAAACTTTTCCGGCTAACAAAATGACCTTTATTAACTTTAAAGGAAGAATGTGTCAGAGAGAAAGCAACTGAGCCTAGAGGGAAAGTCTGCCGTACAAGAAAGAATGATAAACAAAGAGGATAACTATTAAACACTGACTTATAAAACAATAAGTATAATGTCAAATTTGTAGATTAAAGAAAAGTGACAACAGAGGCAAAATCCTAGACAATAAGATCATAAAGCAGGAGAGTGGTGATGCTACAAAGGAGTTTGAGCATTCTACAGTTCTCATAAGATTTGGCATTTAGATATTAACTTCCATCTTGTGTTAAACAATCACTAAAAGAACAGGAGAAAAAAGTATGTAACTTCTGATTTAATAGAGGGGGGAAAATGAAATAAAGAGAACCTTAATCAGTCCCAAAAAAGCAAAAAGAAGGATTTTAAAAAGATAATCTAACAAGCATTGCTTAAAGAGACTGAAGAGGAGTCAAGGGCAGAAGCAGGAGACAAATTAGAACAGTATTTCAGTGTGAAGAAAAGGTCTCAGAAGGATACGTGAAGACTGTTAACAAGAGGTTAGGGAGACGTTAACAGACACACCCACACACATGCACACACACCCACACAGCTGCTTCGCTAGTCCAGGCGAAAAATAAGAAGGTATTCATAGAAAGGAGATGTCAAATTAATCTCTAGTTTCTCACTTGGGTGACTATGTGTGGGCTTCCCTTCCGACAAAGACAAAGAAGTTGTTGATTTGGTGAAAAGCTCAGGTTTTTATATTTTAACAGTCTGATATCATGCCTACAACAAAGGCAAGGAGGTGTGGACTAAAAAGATAGAGATTTGGGGAATTTTTGTTTGTGAATAGATCTATCACATAGGGAGACTGAGGAGGAATAAAGGACAGGTAAAACACCATCACCCGCAAAGGAAAATGAGCTCACTGAGCATTCCAGAAAGTTCTAATATCATCTTAAAATATTTGGGACAACTGCTATTAGAAAAAAGAAATGCTAAAAGATAATTCTGTTTTAAAAACTTCTGAAAT
This sequence comes from Camelus bactrianus, assembly GCF_048773025.1. Lineage (NCBI taxonomy): Eukaryota > Metazoa > Chordata > Mammalia > Artiodactyla > Camelidae > Camelus > Camelus bactrianus. Next base: position 89,155,754 of record NC_133540.1, on the reverse strand, counting down.
ACAGTGAAAGGTTTACAAAGTTAAATATATTCATCCTCCAAAAACTTGTTTATAATTTTAGCATATATTAGATATTTCTTCTATATAAGCAAGGCAATTCAATCTAAAGTCCATTAACAAATTAGTCATTTGCCATTTTTTATTTTAAATATTTACTTTATCAAATTATATTTTCATTAAATAAAAATAGCTCTACTTCAAAGTTTTGAAAACAACTATAGTTCAAACCGTTCCAATTTAAAATAGTAACATGAAATGATCAGAGGAAAAGGCAAAGCCTATTTTTGTGAGCACCTAGAAACCAAGCTAACTTGATACTAAACTGGCACACATAACTACATTCCAGGATTTGGTTCACTGAATTAGAATGAAAATCATACACAACAGCCCATGGTTAGCAAATAAAAACCACTTAAAAATGTATTACTGACTACACATGAGGAAGTTAGGAAGCATGGCAATTCCACATCATTCAATCCAAAGTAAGATAAACTTTTTTTTAAGTCACAGAAGACCTAGAGTGTACTGTACAGGATGTGTAAACTCCTCCTGGCACTATCCTTTATCCCTACACTGGCCCTAACATGTTGACGCTTATGCATGCACTTTGTGTAAGAATCTCAAGTGTGCCAAGTTAACACAGTGCCTTCTGTAATTACTTAGGAAGGGGAGGAGGGGACTACTGAGAAAAATTCCAGCACAGAGCCAAAGTTTCAGCAGAGACAGTATCTGTTACTTCAAGGACTGATAGTAAAACCTTGGCTCAGAAAACAAATACATATTTAAATATTCTGTGTAAGCCTAAGAAAAGCACTCTCTACAATGTTTCAAATCAGTTTATCTTGATGTCACCAAACACAAACAAGACTCAAATTGAAAGAAAAGCTTGTGTAATTCTTCCTTTTTAAAGACAGCTCAAATCTATTTCCTGATTAATTAGGCCTGTCAGGCAGAGTAGAGCATATGCTTCTCACCAGCCTCTACCAATCCCTGAGCTTAATATTCCATTGACTAAATCTGTATTTATCCTGCTAATAGAAAACCATCCAGTACTATCATCCAACTCAGTGCTTTCCAATCACTTGACCCTGGGGAAATGACATGTAAATGACAGAGTCTGCTTCCAGCCTGAGTTGACCAGCAGGGACCTCCAACCAGAACAGGGCCACTCTGAGGGCTGAGAAGAAATCATCTTGGCACACCTATAATCCATCTTTGGCATACAGCACATCAGTAAGGAAGAACTCGGTCAAACTTTTCTGATACTCAGAGATAAGACTAGACACACCCTTATAAAAATCTTATGTACTTTTAATTGAAGAGCCAATCAAAAAATTGTACACAAAACTCTTTAAATACACACAAATATTTGAATTAGCACCAGAATCTCCTCCAAAAAGCCAAGTGTTTATTTATAGGTTAGAAACATAAATTCTCTATACACTTTTACTTCCCATTATTTTCATGCATTTACAAACACCTATGGCCACAATTATTTAAGCTATTAAAATAACAAAAGGTTGAATGCCATTTTTAAATTGTAAACATCACAGGGAATCAAGGAACATACTATACAGGTAATTTACATAATGTCTATGTACTGTCTGAAATCTTCAGAATTCATATATATGTAAATTTTCCTGAGAAAAGAATCTATATAACTTTCATTAGATTCTCAAATACGCAATCCAAAAAGTTATTTTTTACTACTTTTATTGGAATATGCAATATATATCTTTCTCCAAATTCTGGTCTTATACATATATCCTCTTCCTTAAATTATCTACAAACTGTCTTCTAAGGGTACTTGATCTTTGATGACCTCAGATTTCTTCTCTGTAAAAATGGACATAATGCTGTTGCCCTGTCAACTTAAGAATTGGTCAACACATTAGATTTGACAATGCAGGAGAAAGTTCTCTAGACAATTAGAAGACTCTATCAAAATATATCAATATATAATAATTTGATAATATTTATCATTGATGTTTTTATCTGTATTAGAATTGTCTGTAAAGACACTTAAAATTTCGGACAGAACAAGTACCATTAAAAAAATCAAAACAAGTTTTATCTTAAAAGTACTGATATCCAGACTTTTAATTCTCTCATTCAGCCTGTGGATCCTTAAGACATGTAGGTTTATATTAGAATATATTTTATTTGAAAGAGCATAATAGTAATTATGTGCATTTTTGGTTAACAATGACTATATTGAAACTCTTGAGTAAGAGAATTCCAGGTACCCACTGGAATGTCCCTAAAAATATTGCCCACCTGAAGCAATCTGCTCAGAAACTAATGTTAGAAAGTGACACCTTTGAAAGTACACGATCACAGCTTTTCTAAAAATAAACTCTTTTCAGAGTAAAGTAATTTACAGAAATGCAATAGAAAGAAAGCTAAGGAAAGAAATAAAGCTAGTATTTCCTCCTTTGGTGAGGCTCTCTATATATTAACAATAGCTCTAAAATTATTCCCATAGCCTACAAATTATTAATGCACTGTCCCCTTTGACCTTAAAGGACTAGTAATAAAGATGAGAAAGCCTTGGAAACAGTTCAGTCAGGTTTCTCACAAGCACTCAGCAGGTACTGTGCCCCCTTTTCCTTTGTTTCTTTCAACAAAAATCTTACAAGATTTCTGGTAATTCTCACATTTATGGCTTCAATATGTTTTTTTCTACTGATTCGACTTACCTGCATTTGGGGTAACTAGTGCTTTAAAAACATACCAGATTGCAAGACCCTCCTAGAGTCCATGTCTTTTTATCTTTGATTCCTCAGGCCAAATGATAAGGCAATATCCAAATTAAAGGCAATTATCTCCTCCCAAAACCATGATAATCAAAAAATTTTGCATTGCTGAAAAGGTCAATCCATTTACAATATAATGTAAGCATATGGGACTAATCTTAAAAAGTTGTAAGACACAAATGAAAACCTTCACTAAGAAACAGAACAGATTTTAATAAAATAGAAAGACATGCTATGTTCCTGGAAAGGAATACTCAATACTGTCAATACGTTTAATCCCAAGTTAATATACAGTTTTCACGTAATGCCAAAATCCCAACATTGCAGAATCATGCAAAGTGTTCATTAAACCTGAAGTTTTCTGGGCTGTTCTCTAAACCTAGTATTAAATCTTGGGGACTGAAGTCCAGGAATCTGTTCAATAATCAGGTAAAGTTTAAGAACCCTTGCATTAGTCCTGCTAATGACTGATCTGAAGGCAATTAACAAAGAGGATATTCATCATGAACTGTTTTGATCACTGGGAGAGTTTTATTTCTCTGCCTCCTAGGACACTGGCTAAAGGAGAATGCAACCTGTGGAAACAGCAGCACTGGCATCACTTGAGAGCTTGCTGATGCTGCAGAACCTGCAGTGAAATAAACCCCCAAATTTACTTATCAGAGTTTGAGAAACAGCATGTTAGAGAATAAGACTCCTCGAACCACAGTTTAAAAATTAATATATCTAACACAAACCAGCTACTCAAGTAAACGGAAATGCACATCCCTCCTGAACTTCCCTGCTCTACCACCAGTCCCTAGGACCCCTCGTCACGACTCCCAGAGGACTGTAATGCAGTCACTATATTTGACCTCCTTTTCCTTAATTTCTAGTCACAACAGCTCCCCTTCCCTTACCCTCATTTTCTTTACTAAAAAGTCAGAAAAGCAGATTTTTAGAATGAATGTGGGTTGTTTTCTTTTTCTGGTTTTGCTTTTTTTTTTTAATTATTATTTTGCAAAACTGAAAAAGACCACAGATAAACTTAGTTTTCTACTACTACTACTTTTTCTCTCTTTCTTACATCTCAAAACTCCTCCATTCACAGGTCTGAAGACTGGGTAGTAAGTCTCATTTCACAACTTTCATCTCACCAGAAGATCAGGTGCATCAAATTAGCCAATTCTTACACGATGCTGTTCAATTTGTCTTTTCTTCCCAAATTCAGCATTATGCTAAGCTTTCCTTGGGGCTCCCTGGCCTTACAACTGTTAAGTAAAAAAAACAAAAAAACAAAAAAACCTTACACCTTCAACTTTTCCCAGTTTTCCTTAATGTCACATAACTGCCATTCTACAACACATCATCTGTTTCCTTGGCCTGCTTTTCAATGCTCTCTTCACCCAATTATAACACTCCTGCCTCTCGCCCAAACTGCAATTAACTAGTCATAAGATGGGGGCTCCTCCTATGTTCTTTTTTTTTCCAACAAATTTTAATATGTGGCTCTGCTAGCCTCTGGAAAACATTTTAAGTAGGACACCGTATGTATGATTTTACAAGTCTATGGAGGGGAGAAAGACAAAAATAAGTTAGTACAACATACTGCATTGAACTCCATGGGCAATATAACTAAAGTACAAAGGCTGTAATGAAAAAATTATGTTTGGAATACCCTCAAGCCAGCATTCATTCCCTTTTCACTTAAGCAGGCCCTAAAATTTCATCGTTTTAGGAAGCCTTTCTTGATGAGAACTAACAACATAAGCCAAGAATCTATTACATAAACAACATCACAGACCTAACTCAAACTAAACATGCAACTGCTTAATTCACATATCTTCTAATTCAGCAGCTTGTTTATATAATTCCACTTATGATTAGAGATAAATAGTAAGCAAGCATGCCATAACTTCATCTTTGGAAGGTACCACTTCAACACATTGAAAATTTTATTTTCAACCTCTGTGAATGATCAAGTTAAAAAATTCACTCATTTGATCAGATTCCCAACATGAAATGTATGAAATCCCAATTTAGCAATGGATCGGGTTCTGACAGCTTCTAAAACGACTCTTTGGCTTTCAGAACATTTCCCCACAGAATTAATCCTCCATGTAATAATTAAGGTCTCATCTCACATCAGCCTGTAGTCTAGTACTAATAGAACTACACCACCTAATGTCTCTCTAAAAAGACATTACTGTGGGACATTCTTTCAGGGATCCAACTTGAGAAGCCAAGAATACATCTTACCATAGCCCAAGCATCACAGGTTTCACCCAGCCTACCAAAGTGTAAGAAAGGGGTTCCCCCAGATTCAAGCCACTAGCAGTGCCCATGTAACTACAAGCAGTAACTCAGGCAAGTTGCCTACAAATTCTAAAACAGAGCCTAACTTTTCTCTGGTCATGTGTCCATCTGAGAATATGATGAGAGCCATAAGCCCTCTCATAAGAAAAACGAACACGGATGTCTATGAACGACCCCAATGGCAAAGTGTAGGGTCCACACAATTAATTGTACACTACAGACCAGTACGGTCCAACATATGTCCAACATAATGACAGCCTCCTATGTAATTTTAAATGTTCTAATAGCTACATCCAAAAGGTAAAAATCAGTAAATTTAAATATATTTTATTTAAACAAAAATACCCAAAATGTGATTATTTCAACATGTAAGTGGACGAACTTCAAAGACATTATGCAAAATGAAATAAGCCAATCACAAAAGGATGAATACTATCATTTCAATTACATGAGGTACTTAAAATAGTCAAATTCTGAGGGACAGAAAATAGGATAGTGGTTACCAGGGTCTGGGAGAAATTGGGAACAAGGAGTTAGTGTTTAATGAATACACAGGTTCCATTTGGGAAGATGGAAAAAGTCCTGGAGATGGATAGTGGTGATGGTTGCAGAACAATATGAATGTACTTACTGCCACTGAACTGTAAACTTCAGAATGTTTAAAATGGTAAATTTTGTTATGTATGCTTTACTACAATCAGGAAGGGGTAAAAAGACATGTACTCAAGAGCCAAGATTGAGAAAAGACTTTCTACGCTGTATCAAGGACATTCTTGAGAAGCTGGCTCTAAAACTGACCTTAAAAAAAAAACCTGCCTTAAACTGGCTTTTAAAAACATACTGAGTGCATGTGACAGTGAAAAATACAATGACTACTAACATATTTTGGTGCCAACAGTCTAGATTTGTGTTACAGTAATACTATCTGCTTGATCCACTACCACCATTGCTTTTGAATCATCAGTGCAAATGCCAGTACAGTGTAAAAGTCTTTGCAGTATTAGGAAAATAATTTTTGATCCCCTCAAAGGGTCTTGAGGACCCCTCCCCCTGGAGCCCACAAACCACACTTTGAGAACCATTACTGAAGCCTATTCATGACAGAAAAAAAGAGACACAGAGAGACGGAGAAGATGGCGGAGTCGAAGGACGCTCGCAGGTCACCCTCTCCCACAAATACACCAAGACCCACATCTACAGACCCACTCAGCCAACCAGAGCACCTGTGGAACTCCGACAGAACATCGCCCTCTTCAAAAGATAAAGATGCCAAAAATCTGGTAGGAGGAAAGGAAAAAAGAAAGAAGAAAAAGCAAAGCAGCGCGGGACGGGTCCCGCGGGGAGGGAGAGGCAAAGGAGGACTGGCGCTCACTCGCTGGGTCTCCCCTCTCCAACTGAGAGGCCAGCGGGACAGACGGGGAGCCTCCGAGGCTCGGATCTGTACAGAGCAGCCCTTGACTAACAGAACTAAGTTAAACGGGCACACAGCGTCCCCCCGACACCCAGCCTGAGACGCGGGCCGGCAGGCGCGGGCAGGGCCAGGCTGCACAAGCCGGGCGGAGGACGGAAGTGGCTGCAGGGAGGCAGCCCCAGGGGAACGCAAGGGGCTGCGCGCCGTGGCTGTGGGCGCACAGGGCAGAACAACCTGGGCCCTCCATAAAACAGCAAAGTTGATGTGCTCTCGGGGGAAGGGTGCACACCCCCATCTCTGAAAACCCGCGGAAACTTTTCGGGGGAAGAGAGGCGGGGCTAAGGCGCAGCCGCCATAACCTCCGCGCTGAGCACCCAGGCGGGGGCGGGGGCGAAACCTGCATCCGCACCGGAGGGCTTAGCAGCCTCAAAGGCCAGACTGAGACTGGCCTGCAGCCCGGGGCACACAGGATCCTTCCATCCTCGTCCCTCAGAGAACTTGCTCCACAAAGACAAACAAGGAGCTGGGTTTTGGCTCGGAGCAGGGACAGGGCTGTCCCTCGGTCTTCCCCGAGCCCACCTGCGGGGAGCCGACCAGGGCGGGGCGCGCAGCCACACAGAGCAGCGGAGCTACCGGCGGCGGAGGCGCAGGTAGAGCGAGAGCGGTCCCCCAGCCTTTCAGGCAGGAACACAGCCCCTGACCGAGGTGCTCGGAGGGGGCACGACCCGCCCTCCTACCCGGCCAGTCTGCAACATCTGACTAAGGCATCCGGAGGGGCAGCGACCCACCCGCCCACAGCAGAGAGCTGCACCTGACCCAGTGTTAGGAGGAGGCGCGATCTGCTTGCCGACAGGTGCTGGGAGCAGCACAGAAGAGGGCGCCAACGGAGGGCCTCTGAAAACAGCAAGCTGAGCTTCCAAAACAGAACGAAGACAGAAAGACTTCACATTAAAAGCACACAGACTCCAGGAGAACACCGACAACCCCCCCCCCTTTTTTTTTAAATCTGTTTTTACTTGTTCTATTTTCTATTACTCTCTTAATCTTTACTTCTTAATTCATTTCTATTTCTATTTCTCTTGGGTTTTGATGTCCTGCTATTGATTAGACACAGGTTTCAAATACATCTATTCATCTCCCTCCCCCCCTTTTTTTGTAAAGGTTTCAAAAGGACATCTCAACCAGATTAATACTCTGCTTCAACTCACTCTTCTGTTATTCATTATACACTGTTTTCAAACCCTCTTTCTCCCTTCTTTTAAAATTCTTTCTCTCTCTCTCTTATTTTTTTTTCTTTTTTTCCAAAGTTCTATTCCTAAATAGGCATCAAATAGATAAAATCCTTAAGGACCAAAATAAACAACTGATACTCCATAAACCACAGTGCCAAAGAGGTATGAGCAAGATGAAGAAGCAGAAAAACCTTTCTCAATTAAAAGAACAAGAGAAATCCCCTGAAAGAAAGATCAACGAAATAGACATCGATAGCCTACTAGATCAAGATTTCAAAAAAGGAGTGATCGAATTGCTGAAGGAATTAAAAGAGATAGTGTTTAGAGATATAAAATATGTCAAAAATGAAACTGAAGCTATAAAGAAGAGCCAAGTAGAATGGGTAAACTCATTGACAGAGATGAGGAATGATCCAATAGCTGTGCAAAGCCGACTAGATAATGCAGAGGAACGAATTAGTGATCTAGAAGACAGGGCAATAGAAAGCACCCATTCAGAAGAACTACAAGAGAAGCAAATAAAAAATAATGAAAATAGCATAAGGGACCTATGGGATAATATAAAGCGTCCCAATCTTCGCATAATAGGGGTCCCAGAAGAAGAAAGATCAAAGGGGATTGAAAAGGTTTTTGAAGAAATCATGACTGAAAACTTCCCAAACTTAAAGAAGGAATCAGATATCTAAGTACAGGAAGCTCAGAGGGTCCCAAACAGGAAGAACCCAAATAGACCCACACCAAGACATACCATAATCAAGATGGCCAGAGTCAAGGATAAAGAAATGATTCTAAAGGCAGCAAGAGAAAAGCAAAGAGTAAGTTACAAGGGAACCCCCATAAGGCTCTCAGCTGATTTCTCTACACAAACACTACAGGCCAGAAGGGAGTGGCAAGATATATTCAAAGCCCTGAATGAAAAAAAGATGCAGCCTAGGATCCTTTATCCAGCAAGGCTATCCTTGAGGATAGAAGGAGAAATAAAGAGTTTCACAGACCAAAAAAAGCTGCAGGAGTTTAGCAACACTAAACCCATGCTAAAAGAAATATTGAAAGGGCTAACCTAAATAGAAAAGCAGCAGGATGCTACAGAAATGAGAAACACACAACTGGAAAGGTGGTAACTCATGAATTACAAATAAAGTAAACATGAAATTATAAAAGAAGACATACAAATCACTGAGAGTGGGAGAGGGAGGCAGGGAAATATAGAATTTTTTTTTCTTTCTTTTTTAAATTTTTTAACAGTAGGATGGGTTTGAGATCATGTTACTATCAGTTTAATAAAAACAGTTATAGTAATGGGTTGACAGATTTACAAAAAAGGGTAACCACAAGCCAAAAATTTACAAAGCAGTCACAAAAATTAAATAAAATCCATGATAATACAAAGGAAAATTACCAAACCACAAAAGGAAGAAGAAAGGAACAAAGAGGATATACCAATTCAACTGCAAAGATAAGTTCAAAATGGCAATAAACACACATCTATCATTAATTACTGTAAATGTTAATGGACTAAATGCTCCAGTCAAAAGACACAGAGTGGCAGACTGGATAATAAAGCAAGAACCTTCAATATGCTGCATACAAGAGACCCACTTTAGGGAGAAGGACACATATAGATTGAGAGTGAAAGGATGGAAAAGGATATTACATGCAAATGGAAAAGCCAAAAAAGCAGGTGTTGCAGTACTGATTTCAGACAAAATAGACTTTAAAACAAAGGCCATAAAGAAAGATAAAGAAGGACATTTTATAATGATTAAAGGAGTGATACAAGATGAGGATATTACACTTGTTAATATATACGCACCCAATATAGGAGCACCTAAGTACATACAAGAATTACTAACAGAGATAAAGGGGGATATTGATGGGAATACAATCATAGTTGGAGATTTTAACACTGCATTAACATGACTAGACAGATCTTCCAGACAGAAAATAAACAAGGCAACAGAGAAATTAAATACTACAATAGAAAAACTAGATTTGGTGGATATTTTCAGAGCATTACACCCCCAAAAAATAGGATATACATTCTTTTCAAGTGCACGGAACATTTTCCAGGATCGATCATGTACTTGGGCACAAAAGAAACGTCAACAATTTTAAGAAGATAGAAATTATCTCAAGCATCTTTACTGACCACAATGCCATGAAACTGGAAATCAACAACAGAGAAACAAAGGAGAAAAAAAGGAAAGCATGGAGATTAAACAATATGTTATTGAAAAAACAATGGATCAATGAGGAAATCAAAGCTGAAATTAAAAAATACCTTGAGACAAATGATAATGAAAGCACAACCACTCAAAACCTATGGGACACAGCAAAGGCAGTGCTAAGAGGGAAGTTTATAGCGATACAGGCCTTCCTCAAAAAAGAAGAACAATCTCAAAGAAACAATTTAACCCACCACCTGAATGAATTAGAAAAAGAAGAACAAAAAGCCCCAAAAAGCAGCAGAAGGAAGGAAATAATAAAGATCAGAGAGGAATTAAATACAATAGAGATTAACAAGACCATAGAAAAAATCAACCAAACCAAAAGCTGGTTTTTTGAAAAAGTAAATAAAATCGACAAACCTCTGGCCAAACTCATAAAGAAGAAAAAAGACAGAGCACAAATTAGCAAAATAAGAAAGGAAAATGGAGAAATTAGAACAAACAAAATAGAAATACAGAATATCATACGAGAATATTATGAAAAACTATATGGAACCAAACTGGATAACCTAGAGGAGATGGACAAGTTTCTGGAAACATACTGTCCACCAACACTGAATCAAGAAGAATCTGAACACTTGAACAATCCGATCACTAGAAAGGAAATAGAAATAGCAATTAAAAACCTCCCTACAAATAAAAGTCCAGGACCGGACGGCTTCACCGGGGAATTCTACCAAACATACAAAGAAGAACTCATACCAGTCCTTCTCAAACTCTTCCAGACGATTGAAAAGGAGGGAATACTCCCAAACTCATTCTATGAAGCCACCATCACCCTGATACCAAAACCAGGCAAAGACACTACAAAAAAAGAGAATTATAGGCCAATATCACTGATGAACATAGACGCCAAAATCCTCACCAAAATTTTAGCAAATAGAATCCAACAACACATAAAAAAGATTATACATCATGACCAAGTGGGGTTCATCCCAGGGACACAAGGATGGTTCAACATACACAAATCAATCAGTGTAATACATCACATCAACAAGAGAAAGGACAAAAACCACATGATCATCTCAATCGATGCAGAAAAAGCATTTGATAAAATTCAACACCCATTTATGATAAAAAAAACTCTTGCCAAAGTGGGTATAGAGGGAACATATCTCAACATAATAAAAGCTATATATGACAAACCTACAGCCAGCATAGTACTCAACGGTGAAAAACTCAAAAGCTTCCCACTAAAATCTGGGACAAGACAAGGATGCCCACTATCACCACTCCTATTCAACATAGTCCTGGAAGTCCTAGCCACAGCAGTCAGGCAAGAGAAAGAAATAAAAGGGATCCAAATTGGAAAAGAAGAGGTAAAAGTGTCATTATATGCTAATGACATGTTACTATATATAGAAAACCCTAAAAGGTCCACACAAAAGCTACTAGAGCTGATTGAAGAATTCAGCAAGGTAGTAGGTTACAAAATTAACGTTCAAAAATCAGTTGCATTTCTTTACACTAATGATAAATCAACAGAAGAAGAAAGTAAAGAAACAATCCCCTTTAAAATAGCACCCAAAGTAATAAAATACCTAGGAATAAATCTAACCAAGGAGGTGAAAGAATTATACACAGAAAACTATAAACCATTGATGAAGGAAATTAAAGAAGACTTTAAAAAATGGAAAGATATTCCATGCTCTTGGATTGGAAGAATCAATATTGTTAAAATGGTCACACTGCCCAAGGCAATCTACAGATTTAATGCAATCCCTATCCAATTACCCAGGACATATTTCACAGAACTGGAACAAATCATAATAAAATTCATATGGAACCATCAAAGACCTAGAATTGCCAAAGCATTACTGAAGAGAAAGAAAGAGGCTGGAGGAATAACTCTCCCAGACTTCAGACAATACTATAGAGCTACAGTCATCAAGACAGCATGGTATTGGTACCAAAACAGACATATAGACCAATGGAACAGAATAGAGAGCCCAGAAATGAACCCACAAACTTTTGGTCAACTCATCTTTGACAAAGGAGGCAAGAATATACAATGGAATAAAGACAGTCTCTTCAGCAAATGGTGTTGGGAAAACTGGACAGCAGCATGTAAAACAATGAAGCTAGAACACTCCCTTACACCATATACAAAAATCAACTCAAAATGGATTAAAGACTTAAACATAAGACAAGATACAATAAACCTCCTAGAGGAAAACATAGGCAAAACATTATCTGACATACATCTCAAAAATTTTCTCCTAGAAGAAATAAAAGCAAGAATAAACAAATGGGACCTAATGAAACTTACAAGCTTCTGCACAGCAAAGGAAACCAGAAATAAAACAAGAAGAAAACCTACGGAATGGGAGAAAATTTTTGCAAGTGAAACCGACAAAGGCTTGATCTCCAGAATATATAAGTAGCTCATACGACTCAATAAGAAAAAAATAAACAACCCAATCCAAAAATGGGCAGAAGACCTAAACAAGCAATTCTCCAAGGAAGACATACAAATGATCAAAAAGCACATGAAAAAGTGCTCAATATCACTAATTATCAGAGAAATGCAAATCAAAACTACAATGAGGTATCACCTCACACCAGTCAGAATGGCTGTCATTCAAAAATCCACAAATGACAAATGCTGGAGAGGCTGTGGAGAAAGGGGAACCCTCCTACACTGCTGGTGGGAATGCAGTTTGGTGCAGCCACTATGGAAAACAGTGTGGAGATTCCTCAAAAGACTAGGAATAGACTTACCATATGACCCAGGAATCCCACTCCTGGGCTTGTATCCAGAAGGAAATCTACTTCAGGATGACACCTGCACCCCAATGTTCATAGCAGCACTATTTACAATAGCCAACACATGGAAACAGCCTCAATGTCCATCAACAGGTGACTGGATAAAGAAGAAGTGGTATATTTATACAATGGAATACTACTCAGCCATAAAAACCGACAACATAGTGCCATTTGCAGCAACATGGATGCTCCTGGAGAATGTCATTCTAAGTGAAGTAAGCCAGAAAGAGAAAGAAAAATACCATATGAGATCGCTCATATGTGGAATCTAAAAAACAAAAACAAAAACAAACAAAAACAAAGCGTAAATAAAGGACAGAAATAGACTCACAGACAGAGAATACAGACTTGTGGTTACCAGGGGGGTGGAGGGTGGGAAGGGATAGACTGGGATTTCAAAATTGTAGAATAGACTACACTGTATAGCACAGGGAAATATACACAAAATGTTATGATAACTCACAGAGAAAAAAATGTGACAATGAGTGTGTATATGTCCATGAATAACTGAAAAATTGTGCTGAACACTGGAATTTGACACAACATTGTAAAATGATTATAAATCAATAAAAAAAGTTAAAAGAAGAAAAAAAGAGACACAAAGACCACAAATAGGCTTTATTTTTGCTTTTGCTTGTTTTGTCTTTCAAGATGATAGAAACAAACAGGTTGATATGCTGAGCAGACACAGTAGATAATAAGGAAGAAGTAGAAGATAGAAGAAAAATCAGGTAATTGATGGAGAAGAAACAGGAGGGAAAATACAATCAGAGGGTACAGTCTCTAAAGTTGGAAGTAAAGGAGAGACAGATTATTAGAGATAGATGGGGGCAAAGGGAGTTACACTCCAGCTTATAAAAAAGCTCTCAGTCCTAGGGATGTAATGTGCAGCACTGAGACTATAGTTAATGTTACTGTATGCCGTCAAGAGAGTAGATATTAAAACTTCTCATCACAAGAAAAAAAATTGTAACTATGTGTATATGAAAGTTGTCAAGAGAGTAGATATTAAAAGTTCTCATCACAAGAAAAAAAAATTGTAAATGTGGTGACAGATGTCAACTAGACTTACTGTGGTGATCATTTCACAATATAGACAAGTATGGAATCATGTTGTACATCTGAAACTAATATATGTCAGTTATATCTCAATTAAAAAAAACTCTACTTAGAAAAATACAGATACTAGATAAATGCATCTTGATAATGATGGTGATAATCCCATAGTTTAATGAAAAATATTTTAAAATTTTTTTGATATAACTTTTCTTTTAACTTAACTTTTCACTTGCACATGTATAAAATATGCCAAATATATCATAGAAGTAATGTCAGTCATTTCTCATCATGTCATTTTTTAAGAAAATTGTTGTATGATGTCACATGAATTTATTTTCTGCAGACTCAGAAGTATAGTATTCCACGTTTAAGTCAAATGCATTTGTGTTATGATCTAATAAACTAAAAATTTAAAAGAACCTGTGTCTTTCCTTTTTCTTTTGAACAAATGGAGCACATAATGGTTAAAGGAAATGCAAAAGGGCATTTGATATTATACCTCCTCAGACTCCATAACCTTGAAGTTCCCATAACCTTGAACTAGGAACAGAAGGAGTCGGGGGATAAGAATTCAGCTATTTCTCTTCTTTTCACTTCCTTTCCTCCCCAGCAGCAGGTCCTAGATATTACTATGCTAGATTCAACTGACAAAGCTGAAGTAAAGCAATTTTATGTTACTGATTTTACAGTTCACAAATTATTTCACTAAGACTGAATCTTTCTAGACTGAGAAAACAGACTATTTCGGGGGCAGTTGCAATTTTAAACTTTTTAATGTTAATTCTGACATCTCAAACAACTGCAGCACATGTTCTGATGGCCTTAGGAAAGAGCAAAGTGGGAAAGCCTTAACTCAAAAATGTTTGTGAATACCTCCTCCACCTCAGACTCCTCAGGCACCCATTAATACTCCAGCTGCCTCCAGAATATTAGAAGTCCCCTAGTCCCTTAAGCCTGCTCAAGGTCCCACTCCAAGCAAAGGCCAATGCTTGACGTGCACAGGAGCTAATTAAGCAGGCCACATGTAGTGGAAAGAGTGCTAAATTAAAGTCCTGGGACTTAAATTCTGCTCTCCATAACCAACACCAACAGTGTGACTTTTGGGTTTATCCCTTACTCTACTTTCTCATAGTTAAATAAGGGAACTAAAATTGGATAATTGCTACAATTATGGGAGATTTAATGACGCACTAGCATTTCAAAAGAAAGACTGTTAGTCCAACAACACCAAAGGCAGTTAATAGACTACTTGGGATATTCTCTGAAGGAAGCTGAGAAGGTCTTAGCCTTAATTCAGATTCCTGTACACAATCCATCACCCCATTCCTATATTTAGTCTTTCAAAATGCAAAACTCAGTAGAATTGACCTCAAAATATCCATAAAGACCCACCACAACCTTTTATACATGTAGCCTTTACTAAGAAAGACAGCCACTACTCTAAAGTGAGAACACATTTGAACCTTGATTCTGAAACAGCAGGTTCTCATGGCAGAAATTTGTGGGACATTAAAACAGTTACATCCAACTTTGAACACGATGGGTTCATATAGCACCTTGCAAACTCGCTTCCAATATTCCTTAGGGACAGGGTACTATTGGCAAAATGCCACACACAAACGCATTTTTTAAAATCCATGGATCGGCAACATTTCTTAAGTTCCCACTTCAGTGAACTGAAAAACATAAATCCTGTAACAGCTAGCTTCACTGGGTTTTTTAAAAATATATAACCATCAATTTGGATTGAGATCCTTAGAACTGTATAAATAATACTCTGCTAAAAGATGAAAAATTAACAAAGATTTAACAATCTAGGTAACCATTCACTAGGATTTGAACTAGGCTAGTTGGTAAACAAACAAAAAACCTATCTAGATCTACATTACTGCACTGCAACGCCGGTTAACTATCTTACAAACTTCTGTTATTGATCACAAAAGAGACCATTAAAAGCCTATGCACAGCTGAGCACACACACATCCAACTTCTGGAAAAATAACTCAAAACACATGTCCTACTGAGCATGAGTCAGTGGCATCATTTTTTTGTACACAAAGAATAGACCATTAACATTCAGTAGGAGAGATTCTGCTATGTAGGCCAGAGACTGAGAAAGTGGGTCATGGCCAGTGATGCATAATCCCACTCCCTAGAAAAACAGTCCTGACAACACTCATTAAATAAAATATTTTACTGTATCATGTGTAAGTCATTTCAGTACTAATACCTTAATGACTCCAGAATGAAAAGTAAAATTTAGACTAACCACCAACCATCTCATTTAAAAGACAATACTTAGGTATGGAAAAAAGCTCTAGCCAGCCCTAACAATGGCCCAGCCATAAAAATTTTTTAAAAGAATAAAAATTTTAAAATAAGAATTAAGGAAAATACATAAATGCAGCAATTAGGCAAGGGAAGTGGAGTCTTGGAAACCTCTCTTCCAGGGTACCAAAGAAGAAACACAAGATGTTGAGGGTGATAATGATTACTTACTAACAAAACTACATAAAGACTTTGTTTGCTACCCTCTGGTCTATTATGCTAGACTTAACAAATTCTCTGATCTATAAAAAATTTCAGTGTTTCTCTACCTGGAAAATGAGCACCCCCAAAAACATACAGACTAGTTAGAGGGGTCCCCCAAAGTAATGATCATGTGTTTCCTTCACCCAAAGCATTAAGGAGATGAGATCCCCTTCTTGTTAACCTCTCATTCTCTTAGACACTGGCTGTTGCATCACACCTTGGTACTACCAGCCACTCTAGAGAAAGTCACAGCCACTTGACCATTTCCATACTATTACTTCCTTAAGATTAGGTACTCAGAGCACATCTGCAGCTTGCTCTCTTTGTCCCACAGAAGTGAGATTCTTAAAGATGACCCGGGTCAAGGGAGCTTCGACTAGAATATTTCTGAGAGTCATACCAAATAAGAGGAATAATGCAGTACCCACAAAACAAATATGTACTATTTGTGTAATCATAACAGAAACAGAGCAGGCTAAGAATCCAAAAATAAATTTGGTCATTTTTTTAATCCATCTATGTAATGTTATACCTACATTATTATCAAATATCTCTATCTACTTATTTTACTTTCTATAAAGGGACATACCTTAAAAAACAGGGCCAATCTGCTCCTAAATGTCAACTGAACAAATACTGTTTTGGATTTGACAAATACTGTTGTTATACAATTGATTTACAGTAAATTTTTACAGGTCTTCTGACTGCTTTTCAAGTCAAGAACTCAATCACTTACAAATGTACTGAGTACCTATCGTAAGTACAGCACTGCAAGAGATAAAAGATGCGTGTAAGCCAAATCTTAAAGGAGCTCTTAATCTTACAGGAAACTTTTTATTAGACATTTTATTGTACGAGAACAAAGCTATGCAAAACAAGTGCAATACGAGCAACAGTTGCTACACAGGGCATCAAGGGAAGGTGTAATTACACTCATTTGGGTGCAAATGGGGTTTCACGAAAAAATAAAGATTGCAAAAAAGTAACTGTATTTTAACTGCATGCTGCAAGACTCCATTTCAACAGAATTGGGGAGGCAGGTGTCTGCATTCCAGGCAATGGTAATAATATAAATTGAAAAATAGGAATGAGAAAGTATGAGAGAAGTGCAGAAAATATCAAGTACATGTGCAGCAATAATACACACCTAACTAAGGTTACCATGAGAGATGAAGGCTAGAGAGGGGCTTGGAGTCACATTACAGAGGACCTTGAATCCCAGAGGAATGAGTTTGTACTTCAGAAGTCCACTTTAGGAAGAATAAATTGGAGGGAATACAAAAGCAGATTTCATGAATAAAGAGCCTGAGAGGAAAAGTCCACATGAGAACATAATTCTCTAAGAAGTAATAGGGACCCAAACTACACCTGACAGCACTAGAAACAAAAAGTAACTAATTCCTCACACATGTCATGGTTAAACTTTCTATCCATAAACTCAGTCAGAGAAAGTTTACCATAACCCTTCCTCACATATTCTTTACAAATAAAAATGTAAAAAATGACAACATTTACTTCCAGATACCCTCCTAAATACATATATTACCAATGAGTCACTTGGAGAATGAACCCAAATTATTAAAATGCCAAAAACAGCAACTAAGGTGGCACATCCTTTGAAACAAACAGCACTCTGAAATGCCACACAATTTTATTTGATCTCCTATCTCAAGGATACCACATAAGGCAACTTCTTAGAAAAGGCATTTTCCCAATGATTAAGAAACAATTTTATACCATGGGATAAAAAATAAATTGCTCTCCTATGTTGAAGTTTGCCAAAGAACTCAAATGCATGATAATCAAACAATCTTTTCACTATGGTCTCAATCCTAAAATTGTTCATCATTACCCCTCCTTTCCCATGCTCCTCTCTTATCAGCTGGAGAAGTAAGAATCAGTTACACAGACAGAATCAGAGAATGCTAAAATCGGAAAAAGATGTTACAGATTCATCTTTACCCACTTCATTTTTTTTCTTGAGGAAACTGAGGTCAAATGTCATAAAGTGAGTTAGTGGCATTAATTGGGATTAGCAGCTAGTCCAATTTCCTTGTTTTTTTGTTTGTTTTTTTTTAATAGTTGCCTCCAAGAAGGCATCATTTCAAAACTTAATAAAATGTTAAAATAGGAAAACTAGTAGCAAGAATTGTTTCACATTTTAAAATAATATCCATTGCAAAATGCCTCTCCTAAACGCTACATCCAAACTATGCTCTTAGTGTTATTGGAATTCTACAAGACTAGGACAAACCCAAAATTCCAAAAACAAAGTCCCTCTGTGGAAAGGCCCAACAACCACTTTCCTGCAGAAAGACTCGAAACTTAGCAGAAATGTGCTGACTGATGTCATTTGTAAAGATGATACACACAGAGAATCTCCAAATTAACTAAGTGCCCAACTATTTAAAACAGCTCAGTCATTAACCACTCAACTTCCCAACTCAGTCCCCTAAAAATAGTGGCTTGTGGGTACATGAATGGTTCACCAGATGGATGCAGAATAAAAGCAAGGAATGAGCAGTCTCAAGCCCTTGCATATGAAACCTTATGCAGCTTTGAAATTGCCATTCAGACTCAATTTCAAAATTCCACATCAAGGCTTTAATCATTTTGATAGCTACCAAATGTTTTCTAAAAAATGTATACGCTCTAGTTTAAGTTTTGACAAAAAAAAAAAAAAAACCACAGGAGGGAAGGGGTGAAAGAGAAACCCAGATAATATACAAGATCAGTAAAGAACGTCAAAGATCAGGAATCCATGTAAGGATGGACATCAATTCTGCCTTCTATCTTCCTTAATACTAACAACATCAATTTTCTGTTTTTCCCTCCTGTGGAACCCATAATGGAAAGCCACTAAAAAACATTAATTTATTTCCATTATTTTTTAATGACCAAAGACAACCTCTCCAATTGGCTCAGCATGAAAATGTCAGCCCTAACCACACAAAGTTGACTACAGCTAAAAGCAAAGCAATTTGACATATTAGTGCAATTTAGCACCTTTACTGGAGATAAATGTATAGTTTCCATTACGTATTTTTGAAATATTCAAAACTGGGAATTGTTTTACTATTAATATTTTGTCCTTGAATAAAACTGCCATCTCTAGAGAAAGTGTATCAGCAGACAATCAAAATTACATCCTAGGAGCTATCCCTACAATGATAACATAAACAACCCAAAAGAGAAGTTATGTGTTAATTAGATTCTACATAATATCCTCTGCTGTAAATTACTTTCATATTATTGTAAAAGCATATGCTTATATCAAGATCAAACTTCTGTAAGCCTGATTGAAATTTTAAAATGATATGTGGCTGTCATATAATAATTACCTAATCAAAACAATTACGATATTTTACAAACATAAATGTGATACTGAATTCAGGATAAATGTAATACCTAATATAAAAGCCAGTTACCATAAGGCCAGAGTCAGATTTCACTGAAAGCTTATAACCAAATCTGAACTTAATACTGACCCATATTTACTGAGAGATTTGGCATGCACTGTTAGGTACTGTCACACGTTATCTTGTTAATATCACACATTATTCATCTTCATAATAGATAATAACTCCGTGTTATAGAAAAGGAAACAATGTTTCCTGATAGTTTAATTCAACCATAACAAAAAATTGCTAGACAGGAATTAAGGATACAGAGATAAACAAGACTGTGCTGAAAAAGTTCATCATCCAAAAAGGCTTTCAAAATCAACTGTAGAATAGAAAACAATTTCAGAATTGCATGTAAAAATACTTTTCATTTAACTCGGCCACCCTTGCTAAATAAAGAAAAATATAATGCCAATAGAGAAAGAAAACTTAAGGGGGCAGCCACGTTATTCTTTCTTTGCTGTTTCAAGGAAGCTAACTGAAATGGCACTTCGCCTTCAACAAACTTTTGTCTTCAAACTTTGTGTTCACCAAAGTACAAATCAATGTCTCCAGGCCCCCGCAGAAGACCTCTGAGGGGAAAAGAATTAAAGAACCCTCCATTGGTGCTTCTTAATTTGCTAATTAGTTCTTGAATTCTATTAAAGTATTCTCTGCCTTAAAAGAAAAAAAAAAGATTCAAAAATCATTTCCTTCGAAAAATGCTGAATGTCCGTGATATGTGAGGCAATTTTTGTGAAACAAAAAGCAATTAAGACAGAGTCCTTCTAGCCTCAAGAATTTTACTATCTGCTAGAGGCGTTGAGACAGGAACAATAATTAATCACCTTAGCGTTTCCAAGTGCTTGCATAACTGTATCTCAAGACAAAAGATTAAAGGTGATAAGGGGGTAAAAAGCAAATAGCTACAAATGTCCACAGGAAGAAGGGAGTGATGTAAACAGCAGTTAGGAAGCTAGAATCAGACAGGCAAAGGCAGAGTGAGAGGCAAACACAAGGCTCAGTCACAGAACAAGGAGGAGAGAAGCACACTGTGGATGGAGCCAAGAGTATTCTCAGGAAACAACTACAGCAAAGATTTAGAAGGTAGGTTAAGGATCCTAAAAAATGGATCAAGTAAGATGACTTCTCAGCGACTGTTTGCTCCTTCCCCTTCATGCCTGAGTCTCCAGGCATCAGATTTTCCTGGTATTCCTTATGACTCTCCGCAGCTCCCTTTGAGTCTCTGCCTACTCTAAATCACCAGTTCTCAAGGTATCGTTCCTGAACCAGTAGTGTGTGCATTGATGAGCAAGCTGGCAGACATGCAAATTATGGGCTCCGCCCAGACATACAAAATCAACTTTGGAGGTTGGGCTCAGCAATCTGTGTTTTACCAAGCCCCAGCAATCTGTGGTTTACCACAGCCTCCAATAAATGATTCTGATGAACTCTAATGTTTGAGATCAATGTTCCCAGGAGTCATTCATGAGCGCCTTATCATTCTCATTCAACACTCTCTCCCTATATTCAACCCCTCCCAAGGATGAAAATAACAGCCAAATGCTCACTGATCAGAAATACCTGACTCTAAAGGTACCCAAACACCTTTGCTGAGCTCCACACCATCTATTAAACTTCCCACTTGACATTTATTTCCTCCCAGTTACCTCAGCTAAACAGGTCTGGAATTACAGGATATCCTCCCAACCCACCCCCTCAAAAATGTGTTCCTTCTTTACTCTTCCCCATCTCAGTAAATGGCACCACCATCCAAGAGTTGCATAAGGAAGTCATTCTTCACACTTCCTACAACACTCCCTTTCCTATCCAGTTCACCAACAGGTCTCCTCATTTAAGCATGAATAACACTGGTCTCCATCCCCACAGCCACCATCCTAACTAATCACCTAATCTGTATGCCTGTCAGTCTCGAGCAACACCATGACCTGACGAAAATATAAATCAGAGCATGTTACAGCCCTAATTTAAATCCTTCAGTAGCTTCCTGCTGCACTTTCAGATAAAAATCTAAAATCCCCAACATGGCATACAAAGCCTGGGATCCCGATCATCTCCCCAAAATCATCTTGAGTCCTGCTTCCATGGGATTCACTCACTATAGCCCAGACAGACTTCAGTTCCTGAAATTCTCCCCTACACAGGAACTTACCTCTTCATGACATACTTCACACCACCCCATTTTCACACCTCTGCCTTTACTGAACTTTTCTCATACTTTAGATCCCTATTAAAATGTCCAAAAAAATACTTCATCTTCCAATATAAAACAAAATCAGTTATCCTCTCATAAAACCCTGTGCTTTAGTTTCATGACAATTATCAAAATTGTTAACTATATTAACCTGATTATTCTTGTTTGTTTAATATTTATCTTCTACATGAGACTGTGAGTTCTATGAGGTCAGAGAAATATGTTTGTTTTCCACTGTATATATATAGCACCTAGTACAGAGCCAGGCATAAAAAAAAGGCATTTAATAAATAGTTATGGAATAGTAACAGTTGTCAATATCTTTGTCAAATCCTCCACTTCTGCTCACTCTAATTTCTCGGGAACTTTAGCTTATAAGTTACTGGGTTGCCACAGATAATTTCTGCAAATGAGATACCGTGTTTAAATAACCCATGTTCCTACTGATTTATATTGCAAGCTCAGATGTACTTTACTACCTCCCTATAAAATTAACAATGAGAATTAACTAACTCTTAGCATAAATTCACCCTACTCTAAGCAGTTAACTCTGAGCTACTGAGCAACTTGTACAGAACTCTGCAGCTAATTCCTGGCCTCCAATTACTGACAATGCCTACAACCCCTACGTCCATGTCAGAAAGTCCTAGCGACCCATTCATATTCAAAATACCATTCCTATCCAGCGCCATCATTTCATGATTAGATTATATCAACACACTGTGCTGTGTGCCAGAAATTGACACATTGTAACTGAGTACTTCAATTAAAAATAAAAAAGATTATGTCAACAAATTATGGATAGTGTCCCAGTCTCTATGCTCCCCATTTAAGTTCATTTTTCACCAGACACTTAGGGGCAAAAGTCTACTCAAGAGCCCACTCTTCCCATCATCAATCAATATTAAATTCCCGTGACTAGCACTGAAGGCCTACGGATGTATGTGATCCAAAAACCAGTCCTTTGCTTTAACTTGGAAGGTTACATTGAATTATATGTGCTTGACAAACTGACACTGTTTCAAGCTAAAATTTACATATAGCTCTACCTCAATTCTACAACCCAAAGCTGGATTTGCACTCCTGAAACTGGACTGTTTTTGAGGAGAACTATGAAAACACCCCACTGATATATCAGTCCTTTAAACTTTGAGCAGGAACTAAGAAGGTGCAAGTTGTCAGCATTTTCAAATATATAAATACTTAACTAGAAAGAGATTATGACACAAAGCATACAATATTTCAGAGAGGAAACTATTCCAACAGTTTAGTTATAACATACGGTTTTTTAAAAATTAAATATATATAATTTACATACATACATGTGCATGTATATATATACACATATACATACATACCTATACCTGTATGTACACACACACAGTGGATCCTCATTATGTGGGGAGTTATTTGTAAATCTGCTTACTTGCTAAAATTTATTTGTATCCCCGAAAGCAATACAATATCCCCAAATCAATACAATGGCATTTTTACAGTCATTTACAGACATGTGCATAGTGATGAAAATTTTGAGGAGGCCAGCTGGGATCAATGAGGTATTGCTCTGCCTTCTTGTTTCAGCTCTCATCCTGTAAGCAAGCACCCATTTCAAGGTCTATGTAGTGTTACGTTTTTCTCATTTTTGTGGTTTTTATTGGTGATTTTGTTGTTTAAAATGCTCCCCAAGGATACTGCCCAAGTGTTGTCTATGTAGTGTTTCTAAGCACAAGAAGGCTACAATTTTTCCTTTACAGAGGAAATACGTGTATTAGATAAGCTTCATTTAGGCAAGAGTTACAGTACTACTGGCCATGAGTTCAGTGTTAATGAGTCAACAATATATATTAAACAAGGCGTCTATAAACAGAAACACACATAAAACAAGGTACCTTATTGACTGGTTGACAAAAATGTTGTGAAAAGAGGCTTGCTGTATCCTAACACTGTATTTCCCCTAAGAGAAATGACTCAGTATTTGCTAAATCACCGTTCACTACTGGGAATAATGAGAATCAAATACGTATATGGAGGTGTGGGGAGACAGCACTCACACCAGGTTTACTGAAGACTCAAAGACACTGCAGAGGTCATCCTGGGCAAGCTGCCTGTGTTTGCAGTAGCATGGAGAAAACACCTCAGAACATAGCATCTACAGAGCCTCGGCTCTAGTTAAACAACGCAGACATAAAGCAAAAATGTAAAATCTACTAAGTTTGTTTTTTGAT
This sequence comes from Camelus bactrianus, assembly GCF_048773025.1. Taxonomy (NCBI): domain Eukaryota; kingdom Metazoa; phylum Chordata; class Mammalia; order Artiodactyla; family Camelidae; genus Camelus; species Camelus bactrianus. The sequence goes on along the minus strand of NC_133540.1, from coordinate 89,131,652 downwards.
CTGGCTTTGCTTCTACTCCTTTTGCTACACCCTCTCCCCAGTTCAGGAAATCTGAACTTTAGTATTTTTTTCAGAAGCATTTGCTCTAATCTTACAATCGGGCAAATGTATCTGTAAATTACTGAATGACTTCTTGAATGTAAACTATACTTGTGCTTAAACATCTTGTCTAAACTGTGACATTACTCATCTGGAAAGAAGAGGGGATATTAAGCACCTAAAATAACAATATGTCAAGATCAAAAAGTAAACTGAATATAGTTAATTCCGATTGTGTGCATGCTGAAGAGAAGACACACACAAGTGAACAAAGCGAGGCTCAGGCTTCCCAGGGAAGTTTAAAGCCTAGTTCCAGGATCTGGGGTGTTGGGTGGGGAAGTACCATCTTCCAAAAGGGTTTGTTCAACCTTCCTCTTAACACTTGATTATGGATTTTTCCAAGAGAAATGACAAATTTATGGCACAAGTCAGTGGAACACTCTAACAGTGACATGAGTGACTGAATGAAAATTTTTGAGTGAGCGCTCCCCTTTTGAAATTCATTTTTATTTTCATTTTCCAAAATTATTTTCTATTACAAATTGTGTGCTTAAGGTAATAATAGGACATGCTTGGTCCTATTAGCAGTTGTAGAAATCCAAACCCAAAGTCTAGACTGATGAAATGTCAATGATTTCCTTCTATTAAATAAAAGGCCCGTCAGGGATTTAGTGAAATGAACTGAGTCTAATATTACTCAAGCCACACTTCAACTAGTTACTACAACAACTCAAAGACAGAAGTACAGCATGTGCGTTAATAGCCACATCTTCTTAAAACTTACTACTCAATCTAAACCAACACTTGAAACTCATGTAATAATAAAGAGCTAGGAAATTTTACAGCATAGTAAATCTGTCTATCAACACCAATTACCATACATTCATTGTTTGAAAAGCTAAGGATCCTCCTTCCACCTCTCTTAAGGTTCAGCTAGGTTCATTATTAGGGGCAATGGCCGGCAAAACAAAGACATTCGTCCCTGAATAATTCAAGATTTCTTTCTCTTTAGAATACTTCATAGACAAGAACATTCAGGATTTTCTCTTGTACTAATCTGCTATTGTTTATGGCATTTCAAAAAACACAAGCGGACTCTCAGTCTACTGTCTTCAAACCAAATCAACAGCTGACTCTCAGAGAACCAAAACTACTGTCTTCGCACTTAAAAGGGCTCCTTATTTCTTATGACTTTTTCAAAGTATTTACTTTGTAACACCATTCTGCAATTAAAAACTCAAAAGTCAATGAAGTATGCAATAAAACAAGAGAGCATCTCCTACAAGCCAATTATACAAGAAATACAAAATTCAAGTGGAGGATTTTTTTTAATGGAGTAAACTTTTTTGAAGCAGACTTGCAACTGCTGACATAGCCTGGTAAAGATAATGAAGGACTGAGCACAAAACTTCCCAAAAGAAAGTTAACCCGCTTTCCTAGCGCCTCTTAAAGTACTATCAAAGCGACATACTGAAGGGGTATGACTAGCACCTTGTCTTTTAGAGAAGATTCTAAATAACAAAGGTAAGTGGATTTCAAGTTCACCTACCCCCCCCCAAGCAACCTGCTAACTGAATCTGGGGCAAAGTATCACCTCCATCAGGCGCGCACACAGAAATAAATTGTTTTTCAAACTGATGAGTGTGCAAGAGCAAACCCCGGGTTAACACCAAGGGTCGCAGGGTCCCGTGCCCTGCGGAGCGGGTGGGGAGGCCAACGAATGACACCCGCCTGAGCCACCGCTGGGAGAGAAGAGCCCCAATCGTGCTCGATCTGACCCTCTCATGAGTCACTTGTCCAAGCCTGACACCACAGCACTCGCTAAGACGTTTTCTATGTATTTCCTTGCATCAAGAGGGGCTGAAAATGACTTAAACTAGTAAGGAAAGAATTGTGCACCGGAGCTGCCAGCGGCGAGAAAAGCCGGCTTAAGAGCCCCCGCTGGCTGGGCGGAGCAGGCAGAAGGGGGAAGAAGAGTTAGCCTAGAGGGCGAGGAGAGAAGCGGGTGAGAACCGGGAGAAGCTACCACCACACCCCAGCCCTCCCTCACCTGCCTGCCCGAGCCTCCCCGGGCGCCCGTACCTTCGGCCAGCGACTCCTCCAGGGTGACCTGGTAGCGGCCGACCGCGAACACCCGGACCCCAACGGACGAGCTACCGGAGCCGGAGCCGACCCCGGCCCCGCCGGCCCCGCCACCAGCCGCTCCTCCGCCGCCGCCGCCGCCGCCGCCGCCCTCCGACTTGGGCATTCGAGAGAACTTCTTCATGGTCCCGCCGGCGCGCTGGAGGGCGAGGGGAGCGCGCGAGGGCGAGCGAGAGGGAGAGTGGCCGGCCCGGCGCGCGGCCGGGCGTCCGCGAGAGGTCGCCGCCCCTCGCCCGTCCGAGGGTCCGTGCGCGCTGCGGCCCGCCGAGCCTCACATTCCGCGCCCCCGAGCGCACTTCCCCGGCCCCTCCGCCCGCTCCGCGGCTCCGCTGCAGCTGCCCGGCTCCCGCAGAGGGCGGCGAGGAGGGCGGGGACGGGGCGGGGCGCGAGGGGGCGGGCCCGAGTGCGGGGGCGACGCCGCCGCCTCCGCCAGTGCCCCGGGCGCCCTCGCCGCCTCCCTAAACGCCCGGAGCGCGAGCCCCGGAGGAGGGCGCGAGAGAGGGAGATGGAGAAGGGGGCGGGGCGGCCGGGCCCTCCGGGGAGTGGGCTGGATCCCGGGCTGCACAACCTCTGGACCGCAGCCCGCAGCACGGCCAGCGCCCCAGCCGAACCAGTGCCGCCCGCCACTCGCGGCCGTTGGCGGCGCGGCGCCCCTGCCAACCGGTCGCCGAGGCCGGGGGCCCTGCGCAGGCGCGGTGCCTGCGCCGCCGGAAGTGACGGTTCCGGCTCTTGTCACGTGGAGAAGGGGACGGGGGAGGTGATGGTGGGGGTTGGGGGCGAGGGTGAGGTCCAGAGTCCCGGGTTTGGGGTCCCGGCCCAGAGGCTTCAAGCCTGGCTTGTCGGGTCCGGGCTTCGATCAGGGAGGTAACCCAGGGGCTGGTTTTGGCGCTGGCCGTGCGGCGAGGTCTGTCACGGCTAGCAGTTGGTATGTCACTTTGAGGGCTTAAAAATGCCACCGACGACTTTACCCCAGTTAAGGAACTTCTTGCTGCATTTCTAAGCCGCTTTTCCAGACCACCTCCCCTGAGAATCTTCTTCCGCTCGCCCACCCCCGAGCGTGGGAGGTGGGAGCAGCGCGGAACTAGAGCGGATTCCAGTAACCCGACTTCTAAAGCTGTGGTGTCGCACTCTGTAACAGACGCCGGTGCTAGGAAGCGTTTTGCGGTTTATAAATTACTTAGGAGTACTTTCAAAATCTCGTGTGTGCTGTGCAACAGCCCCGTGAACTGTTCAGAACAGGTACTAAGTCTGTTTAGAGACCTTTCATCACCTTTGTCCAAGAGAGCTTAACGGACTCGCCCAAGGTCACATGGCTGGCTTGTGGCAGAGCTACAACTTCAAGGGCCATCCTTTGATACTTAGTTTCGTACTTGGGGCTATTCTGGAAAAGGCTAGCGTCAGATCGTTGAAAAACGCAGACTTAGGACTGTGTAGGACTGCTTAGAAGCAAAACCAGCCATTGGTTTCGCCCACTCCTTTAACGAAGAGACTTAACCCATTTGGGAAAAGGAAGGGGAAAAAAAACGCATTGCATCCATTTCATAAACTGCAGGAATCTCAGTGCCTGCGGGGTGAGGCAGGCAACGTGAACGTGGTGTAAGACTTAAGAACAGTTAAGAATGGAAAATAATAGAATATGTGTAAAGAGAGCAGCTGATTCTCAAATCCAGCCTGCTTTTTCCACGTATGAATACAGGCCTACTGTGGCCAGAGGTTCCAGTTTCTTAAGAGAAGCCAGAAATCTGGAATTTTTTTTTTCCTAATACGGCATTTCCCAAATTTTGTAAGTGTAGGCCAAATAAATCGTGCCTGCAGGACTTCAGTGTGCACCTTTTATGAAAGTAGATGAATGTGGTTCTATCCCAACTCCTATTTATTTATCCAACTTTTTATGAGATACAGGCAGAAACATTAGAAAATGTACTTAAGGCAAAAGCTTAGGGCTTAAAATCCTGCATTTTTTCTTCCCAGAGAAGCTATTTCTGCCAACGTTGAAACAGTGCTCTGGATATAGGCATTTTTTTGCTGCATAACCCACTAAGCTAAAACTCTTCATCCAGAGACCTGACCTTTAAAGTACATTCCAGCTCAATGGATGTCAGATTCTGTTAGATAATTGATGTGGTGTGACAATTGGGGATTTCCATTTGGAAATAAGCTGACCCTTCTTCTTACTGTGGGGATTCACTGTGGAGTCTTATTCCTACAACATTAGAATTACATTTTTCAAGCAGAAAAACTGAGAAATTTAGTCACTTCATACAATTCAAAACTACTATCAGCCTAATACAACTTCATTTGATGACAACACAAGAGTAAATAATGTCCTATGATCAGTGTGGGAGCAAATTTACCACAATAGCTGTGGTTTAAAAAAAATTACTTCTCTGTACTCCTATAACCTGAGTTCTGTTATGGAAGTTGATCATTTGTTTAAGGCATACACCTCCTCTCAAAAATTTTGGGTAACGTTAAGCAGTGTGTTCTTTAATTTTTCACCAGACAATAAAATTTGGATTTGTGTGATCTTCTCAAAATGTTAACATCACAATACTCTGTGACAAACATATTACTAATAAGAATGCAAAAACATTGTGTTACTAATAACAGGAATGCCAAGCATTTACACTAATTACCCAAAGATGTTGCTATTACCTGTCAGACTGTATCCTTCTAGCCACTTGGTGAGTTAAAATTGACTGTCCTTAAACCATTTTTTACGCAGAAAATGCGATACTAATCAGTGGAAAAACTATATTGACAATTCTAGTCTTTTGGTTTGGGCTCATTATACCATGGCTATGTAAGAACATTCACTTTGGCTTCCTATTGGAAAATAAAATCTCTAGGAAAAAAATGTGGATAATGTACATTCTGACCATCTTAAACACTGTCATTGAGGTGACTTATAATAAGAACACAGATATAGAATAGTTTAATAGAGGTAAAAGATTAAAATTACATTTCAGGGCTTTTTTTTAATACCTATGTCTGTCTTCCAAATGTTTACAACTGTACTACTATAAAAATAGTTGGGAACTAGCCACCTAATAAAGACTTTTTTATTTTTTTAAGCAGCTTGCTTCAGTTTGCAAGGTTTCATATTACGATATACTGATAAAGTCAACAGACCATTGTAGCCAACTAAAGGATTCTGAGATCTTTAAACAGGAAGGAATTTGACAATGGGGGCAGGGAGGATTATTGTTATATTTTTATCTTCTCCTGGAAAGTTGTAACCCTTCTTGTTACTTTGACCCTCCTCTGTTTTACACAAAGGTGGCTCTCAAAGATATGTGTGAACTGAGAAAAAAGACTGACATGGATCAAAGTAATTTACTGGTATAAGTCATCTCTTCCAATGCCTGATGAACCATTTTTCCTCACAAGTCAGTGTTTTCTTTTGATGATACATTATCCATCATTATTACCCTCATTATGTTTTGCTATTAAGAAAAATTATCCTCCCTGCATAACAATATTAGTTTATACCTAGTTAAATGCCCATCTTTTCCAAAAAAGTAGAAGTCCTGAAGTCCATTAGAAGAATATAAATGTATATATCTCCATTATTAAAACAAGCTTTTTAAATGTCACTGATATTTAAATCCTCTGTTAAAACTACTCAGCATCATCACTACACCTGCAAAAAATGTATAAACATCTAGGAAAAATTCATCTGATAGTATAGTTTAAAATACAAAGATGTTCACAAATACTCTTAATAGGAGAAATGACTCATTTGACATGAAATATTTTTCTGTGCTAGAATTCTTCCTGTAACTTGACCATGCTTTTTAAAAACACTGCAAGAGGCTGGCAACTTCACCACCAAGAGAGGTACTTTGATCTTCCACCTAGCTGAATTGGGGGGAGAGGGGACACCAGGTACACAGCACCTTAGCCTCACACCTCCTAATGGGAATACCTTCCTGCCTCCAGAAGCATTCGTCCCAGAATGGGATTACAGGCACGTGCCTGGATATGTTCCTAGCGTCCCTCTCCCTGATAGCCTTGGCATTTCCCTCCTACCACTGAGCTGCTACCCTGCTCCCAGTTACATTTATAACAAACTTCAGAGCATGAAGTAAGAACTGATTCTCACTGGGCACTTGTGATGTACCAGTGCTACTCAAAAGCATATTACATGTATTAACACAGTAAATCTTCAGGACAACTGTATGAAATAGTATTTTGGATTATCACTCCTACTTTACAGATAAGACTACTGATTCACAGAGAGATTAGGTCACACACCTGAGGTCTGTTTTGTGACTTGTAACAGGTTTCACAACTAGGTAGTATGACATTATGCTTTAAACCGCTACACAACGCAGACTTTCCTTGAAAACGCACAGTGTACGGTGTGATGGCTACAGTCTGAGGACGTAGAGTCCCCTCCCGTGCCTTGTGGCCACGTCACTCACCTGACATCAGTGTCCTACTCAAGTTCAGGGAACCCGATGATAAATGAGATTAATTTCTGATTAACCCAGGTATTTTTAAAATTTAACAAATATTTGCTGGATATCTACAGTGGGTAAAACACTGTGGATTGGGAGAGGGTATAACTAGGAAGGGCAAATTTGAATATGACAAATCAAGTTCTCAAAGAGTTTTAGACTGTTGTCAGGTGAGGGGAGAGGTATGTACACAACCATGTAATAGAGGCAGGGAGGAAAGATTAGGAGTGGAGACAGAGTTGACCATAAGCTCTGGACAGAAACGATGAGCTCTAAGTTTGTGCTGGGACGGTACATTGCCTTCAAATCTCCTTCTGACAGTACGGTTGGTGTTCTGATTTTCAAGACTTCTGGGGACCGAAAAGCAGCTCCTCTGGGTTTGGAAGCAGGTCAGCGGTTCCCATAGAAAGATGTCGATGCTCTCCCAGTGTGTTGAACCAACGCTGAATCTCCACACGTGGCAGCATTCACATAAACACAAGCAAAACTCTATTCAACTTGCTCTGAGAGGAACAGAGAGAAAGAAAGGATTGAAGCTACTGTCAGCTTTTGCTTCAATCTCTTATCAAAATTCACATCTTGTTTTACCTAGACTTCTGCCAGCTGTAATAGAGATTATTTATTGAACCTGTACAATGTACTAAACAATGTGTGAAACAATATACAGTAAGAACCCATTCAGTATGGTGAGAGTCAGGGAATTTCAGAAGGTGATATCATCAAATGGAGAAACTGAAAGGAGAACAGGCACATTTACTGAGCAACTGGTATGTCTCAGGCATTGTGTTTTACACTGTATACATTTAATCCTCTAACAAGGGAAGTAGGTGTTACTACACCTGACGTACAGCTCTGTCAACTCCAATCACCCTGAACAGTTTTCATTTCTTACCAACCTGTTTCAGGCCCCACTGCTCCTGCAAGGAGGACTGCCTTGTTCTTTATCTCAATTAGCTGACTAAGTGGGTGACTATGTGGAACTCCAAGGCCACCTCCCCTGTGAAAGCTTTCCTGACTGCCGCCATCTGGCAGTCTCAGGTAGAAGGGACTCATTTGTACCCCACGCTACTCTTTAAAGACTTCTTGAACTACACCTATCACTTAATCACAGGGACCTCATTACATGCCTGCCTCCCTCTCTCCACTGCATTGTAAGAGGTTTAAGGTTTAATGTCACATTGTTTTCTTATAACCCAGTGCCAAGCAATGTGCTTGACATTCTGTGAGTATTGAATAGATAAATGAATAACTTAGCCAAAAATCTAGTGAGTGGTAGAGTTAGGGGTTGAGACCAGGCTTAAATCTCAGGTGTGTCTGAAATCCCAGGCTTCTTAGCTTATCTGCACCTGCATTTTATTCATCTTTAGACCAGGAAGAATAGGTTTTTTAAATTTTTAGTTTTCTGCTGTAGTTTTGAATTTATTTCTGTTTTTTGAAGTGGGAGCTGGAAGGTGATGTGATCTATGAATATTAAATAATACACAGCCAATACCAATCACAGTGCTGGACACATAGTAGGAAATCAAGAAATGTCAGATCCTCTTTCTTTTGTATCATCTTGTTCAAAGTTTTACCAAATGTGGCAGTGCGAGGACTCAAGCTGCTCTACCATGCTAGCCTTTCACCACAGGTGCTTCACACATAGAACCTAATGATTCTTCTTTGGGGTGAGTTTTAGGCTTCTTAACATTTATCTTTTTTTTTTTTCTATTTTGGCAGACTTTGAACTGCAAATTGTAGTAGAGGACAATATGGATAGACTTGGGGCAAGGAAGAGCCTTTACCTGGCTGAATGTTTCAGGAGAACCATGGCTTCTTCATTGTTATATATGCCTGGCCCCTAGTAAGTGCTTGATAAACATTTGTGGAGTTCAAGTACATTGGCCAACTTAAACCAGATGGTTTGGTGGATCTTTGCAGACTGTCTTCAGGGAAGAAATACAGGTAGTGGGGGAAAGAAAGAAAGAAAAAAGGAAGGAAAGAAGGAAAAGAGAGAGAGACAGAGAGAGAAAGAAAGAAAGAGAAAGAGAGAAAGAAAGAAAGAAAAAGAGAAAGAGAGAGGAAGGAAGGAAGAAAAAGAGAAAGAGAAAGAAAAAGAGAGAGGGAGGGAGGGAGGAAGAAAGGGAGGGAGGGAAAAATCAAGAAATGGCAAACTGCTCAGTGTATGGAACTACAAGAAAGGTAATTCTGATTGTGGAGTAGAAAACTTGACAAGGGTAAAAGCAGGACAGCCTAAGTAAGAGAATGCTGTAAGTAATAATGTCAATAAGACAAAGACAGGAGAGAGGTGAGAACTCTGAGACTTGAAATCAATCTGAAAGCAAAACCTGAGGCTGTAATGAAAGCGTGGGTCCCCACCACTCAAACAAGTCAGCCCTGTGAGGCTGATTTCTTTTCACTGGCTAAAATCTCACCCTTGTCCTTTTGCTCTTTCTATTTCCCTGACCCTGAACACTGTCTTTCCCTCCTGTTCATCCATCTTAGACATATACAGCTTTCCCAACTTAACTTACCTCCTCCAGGAAATGTATCCCCAATTTCCCCACTTCATAGTAATCCATCATTTCTCTGAACCACTGTAGCACTTTTGTCCACATGCAAAGCTTAGCATACTGTATTCTTAATTACCCACTGTATATAAGTCTTAAGTGTCAAAGAAAATACATAATGTATAGTTTTTATTTTTAAGTAATTCCATTGCATACATAGCCCAATATTAGGTACATTATAGATGTGAAATACTTATTGAATTAAATAGTCAAAGTGCCTGGAAAATTAATGCCACTTTGAATTGATATTTTGAAATGTTTTTAATTGCATTTTGAATTCACAGGAAGAAATTAAAGACACGATTTGAGGGGAGCGTTACAATTGATCAGAGTCTAGGTAAACACAGATAAATTTGACTGTACTTTTGTTTAAATGTAAAAGGTAAGTTCCTGCTATAGATCTTCCCCTAGAGAAATCTTTATAAAGTGTGGCCAGATTGTATATAAAAGTGATTTTTATTATTTATTTTCATCTTGGTGAAGATCAAACACCACCTTAGTGCATATATCAGCTAACATGAAAATTATATTTATGTACCCACTTCTTAAATTATAATATTTGTAAATTGCTTTTTGTGGACCTTATTCAATTATATAATTTGCAAATTGCTCTAAATATAATACTCAAGGAAATCATTCTTAAAGGATAAATACATATTTTTTAACCTTTGAGTTTTTCATTCTTCAACACGATACCTTGTTTTTCTTCTCTCTTATCTCGGGACAGCACTGGGCCTACTTATAGGGACAGATTAGAAGCATTTTTCCCTTTACCATGACAACACCCAGCTAAGGTTTACTGATAAACTAGTAGCAAGTCAGACCATCTACAAGATGCAGGAGGAACTCCTGAGTAAGAACTTGAATTCAGGAGTCAAATAAATTGTGTAGCTTAAAGAAATTTATGTATTGCTAACATTTTATTAAAATCCTTGACATTTTTATCCAAATGTAATACTCACTGTTGAGTTCCCATGTTGTATCCTTTTTATAGATAAGCACATTTTTATAAGCTCTGAACTTATAAATTTAATGTGTGTGTGTATTTAAGCAGCTTTGCACTAAAATGTTCATTCTGTATTGACAGATATCAAATTCAAATTTTGCACATATACATAAACACACTTGGTCTGTGAAAATGTGTCTAACAATACGTTTTAAACAAAATAATTATTATGAGAGATATTAATGCTTACATTTTATTCCAAAGAGGATTAACCAATTATGGATTTGGCTCACTTAAACATTAAACTTTTTTGGATTAATATGACAACAAATAGTTGATCAAAACCTTAAAAAGTTAAATCAAAGAACTAAAATTTTTGCAAATAATTTTACAGAACAATTTTAATTTTTGTTGAATTTATCATTTGTTTTAATAGCATTTGCACACAGCCTCAGAGAGTTACTTTAGGAAGTTGGCTATCCCTGTGTAAGTAAATTAATTAAATGGACACTTATTGCAGGCCTATGTACACATTCACATGCACACAGCCTTGTGCTACTCACATGAGAAAATAGAAACAAGACATAAAATCCAAACTCTAAGCCAAACAAACGTCGAATCTAGTCGCTGTAGGGGTGGTTTCTTGTGTTCATGATCATCCTGTACATTTTTTACATTTCTTCTGCTTCTGACCTGTATACATCCTTTTCTACTCACCACTGTTACCTTTCTCACTTAGGACCCATCAACTTTCCTATAGTAATCATAATGAGTAATCAATCCCTGTTTCTCTAATAATGAGAGCTTTAATGATTATTCTCTATAGTAATTCCCTGCCGGTCAGGAATAAAATGTAATTGAAGTGTATACTATATGTGCATCTGTGATAAAAATAAGTACCTTTAAGACAAACATCAGTGTTTCAGTTTAATAAAAATATCAAAAATACAAACACATTCGCTTATTTAGAAGAGATTCGTTTTAAATTCATCTTCATCAGAAGAATCCATGATTAGCAATTCTAGTAGAACATTCATTAATATTTCATGCTGTCACATCTCTGTTCAAAAAAGCCACACTAATCACTAATTCAACCAATTCAATATATCTGAATTATCAGGAATTTATAAACACTTTCTAATTATGCATGAACTAAATCTTTAAACTCTAAAACTGATTTTTAAAAAGAAGTAAAATGCAAAAACTGTGTACTTTTAGTTATATGATTGTTTCGGGAAGACTTTTATTCATTTCTACTGATTAGGGTACCTACAGAATGTGTAATCAAAATCAGTTTCATAGCTATGCTTTATTCAGTACTTGTGAATGTAGTAAATACTGTTTATAACAGTACTTTCAAGATATTATATTATTATGTTGAAAGAAATACAATTTCTTAATCAACAAGTTCTACTGGTTGTTGAGCATGTAAAGCAGTATATTTTGAAAAAGAAATAAAAAAGAATATAGCTTGATGATTTCTGTGTTTTTTTACTCACTGACAAAAAGAAAAATAAAGATTGGTAATTTCACATAAATCATATTTTCTCAAATGAAAGTGTATTATATAAGGGTAATAGTGTTAGATTGCCTAGATTCTAATGTGTTGCAGTTAATTTAATACGCTAGATGGATAATACATGACAGCCCTGAAGACGAAGTTAAGTTCTTTGTGATGCCAATATTTTGCTTGATTTGTGAAGCTTGTTGATATGTGGTGTTTTTTTTTTACTAGAAATCCAGCAAGAGCAGAACATAAAGATTTTCTCCAACAAAACTACCTACCATCTCTCTAGCCACATAGATGTTAGCAGAAGGGAGCAAAATTAGTGTGAACAGAGAACTGGCACCCCAAACCTACATGCTGAGTTTTTATTTCTTAATTCTAATATCAGGGTTACCTTTTATAAACAATCTGAGTCTCTGTCAATTCATTCATTTTAGGGTTCATTATTCAACAAATACTTATTAAGCTAACCACCATGTGTGACCCTTTAAGGGATAATATGATTAATAAGGCACATTCTTTTTATTCAAGAATCACAGTCTAAGGAAAAGTCAGATACATTCATGTCTTACACAAGGCAGAATGCTAAGTGCTGAAATAGAGATAGGAAATGCTAAAGGAACGCAGTGGGAAAGATATATTTTAACTAAGGTATTAAATGGGCTTCATAGAGAAGGTGACATTTGACATGGATATTGGAGAAGAGCTGAGATTTCATCAGGTAGTTATGACAGATCCTGTAGGAATGACCTAATCTGCCCCCCATACCTCCCATCTCATCCTCCTTTAACCTGTATTGCCTTTTCTTTTTTCATAGTATTCATCTTCTAATTTATTTATGATATATATTGTTCATTTACCACGACTAGAATGTAAATATTCAGGTAGGGATCTTTGTTTTGTTCACTGATGTACTTTGGTGCCTAGAATTTCCTGGCTTATTGTGGGCACTTCATAAAAATATGTGGAATAAATTAATGAGGGGAAAATATAAGTTAATCATGGAAGCAGAAAGTGCAAAGTATTTTTTTCAAAATTATCCAGTATGGCACGTATGACTGTAAAAAACGTTTGATGGCCGTATGATATAAGTACACCAGCATCTAGTACACCAAATGTTTTGTTTAATGTCTGGCTCACTCTTCTCCAGTGGACTTTCTGAGATGCTCAAAATGTTCTGTATCTGAACCGTCCAGTATGATAACCACTAGACACATGTAGCTATTACTAAGCACTCAAAATGTTGCTAGTACAACTGAGGAACGGGGTTTTTGTTTTGCTTAATTTTTAAAAATTTAAATTTAAATAATTTGATATGGGTAGTGACTACCATTTTGGATGACAAGATATATATATTGTTCTTTTAGAGGGTTCAATAATGACTATCTACTGATTTATTTGACAATTTTATGCATGGGCAATAAAATATACTGCATGGGCTCCCACATCCAGGAAGACAAAGTAGAGATATTTTTCTCTATTTTTGTTTTTTTAATTTCTTCCTGGACTTTACATATAAAACAAACATGAAAAGACTCTGAGAGTTGAAGAAAAGGCAGACCATCTAGAGACCTTGAGGAACAACATGGTGGCAAGTGGATTTTCTTTTTACCTCACGTATCCTAGACCTAAAACTAAAGACGCAAACAACACAGAATGCCAGTAGGGGCAGGAAAATAAAACAGCAAAAGCCTATGCTCTCAAACCAAAAGACCAAGAAGGGGATACCCTAAAAATTTCAGACATGACTCTCTCTATTTCCAAACATCCCTATGTTCCTATGGTGCCAAAAGCTACAGGAAAAAACTGGAGTCCCTCTCCTACCCAGACTGGCAAAGGCTGAGTGGGAACCGAGACTTTCCTCCTCGTGGGCTGTAAGGAGATGCCCTGACCACCAGGGCTTTCATCCCCACTGCCCTGTAATGCGTCCCTGTGAAGTGTCAGCGGAGACGACACGGGAAACTTGGACTTCCATCATCACTCATCAGTGACCAGACACCTCTCCCTTTCCCCACTGAGGTTGTGTCGGAGGAAGTCTAGTGGAGAGTCAGGACTCTTACAAGTACTCAGCAATAATGAGGCTACCACCAGTAATGCCAGTAGGGACCATATGGGGAGGTGAACTCCCACTCCTGCCAGCAGTAATGAGGAGCCCACCTCCATCTGATGACAATGAAGGTGAAACTGGGACAGTCTACTTCTACCTTCACCTGGCTGTAAGGAGGTAGTGCCCACCATTCTCCTGCCAGAGTGATTTCAGAGAAAGCCAGTTAAAACAGAAGGCTTAAATAAGCCCCAGACTCTTAACAATACTAAAATATTCAGGTTGCATTAAAAAAAAAAATTTACTTGTCACACCAAGAAGTGGGAAGAAATCAAGCTGATATTGTTCTTTCAGATGTTGCATAATAAATGAACCTCAGTTGAATGAGTGAATCTCAAACTCATAACCTATAATGAAAAATAATATGAAGATGAATATAATGTATGTATATATATGACTGAAACATTATGCTGTACACCTGAAGTTGATACAACATTGTAAACTGAATATACTTCAATTTTTAAAAAAAAAGAAAAAAGAAAAATTACTCAATCTGAACAACATAGAAAAATAAATTAAAACAAAAATGATCAGAGTCTCAGAGACCAATGGGACCAAAACAAAAAAATATTTGTATCATTAGAGTCCGAGAAGGAGAAGAGAAAGACAGTGAGACTGAAAAAGGACCTGAAGAAATAATTACTGAAAACTTCCCAATTTTGGAAGAGGCAAAAACTATAGATCCAGGAATCTCAGTAAACCCCAAACAGAATAAGCCCAAAGAAACCCACACCACAACACAGTAAAATTAAACTTCTAAAAACAAACAAACGAAAAAATTGAAGGCAGCCAGAGAAAATGACATTTTACCTCTGGGGGGAAAATAAGTGACAATAAATTTTCATCAGAAATCATAAATGCCAAAAGGAAATGGCACAAGATCTTTCAACTGCTGAAAGAAAAGAACTGTCAATCCAGAATCCTATACCCAGCAAAAATATCCTTCAGGAATTAAGAGGAAATCAAGAAATTCTCAGATGAAGAAACACTAAGAGAATTTGTTATCAACAAACCTACTCTAATAGAATGATTAAAGGAAGTTCTCTAAACAGAAAGGGAATGATAAAAGAAGAAATCTTCGCACATCAGAAGAACATGATAAGCAAAATATAGGTAAATACAATAGGTTTTCTTTCTCCTCTTGGTTTTCTAAATTAAGATTGATGGTGGAAGTCAAAAATTATCACACTGTCTGATGTGGTTCTACATAGGAAATATTTAAGACACTTATATTGTAAACAAGGGACACATGGGGGAAGTAAGTCTCATATAATACACAATAAACTCAAAATGGATCTTGGATTCAAATGTAAAACCTTAAACTATAAAACTTTTAGAAAAAAAGTAGGAGAAAATATTTGAGATGTAGGGCTTCACAGAGGTCTTAAATTTGACCACAAAAAGCATGATCAAAGAGAAATTGATGAGTTGAATTTCATCAAAATTTAAAACTTTTGCTTGTGGAAAACCCTGTTAGGAATACAAAAAGATACACTCCAAACTGGAAGAAAATATTTGTAAACCTATGTATGTTTCATATGTATGCATTAGAAAACTAGTATCTAGAATATATAAAGAACTTTCCAAACTCAGTAGTGAAAAAAACAGTCCATTTGGAAAATGGACAAAAGATATAAACAGACATTTCATGAAAAGGATATAAAAATGTACACACATGAAAATATATACAGTATTATGAACCATCAGGGAAATGCGCATTTAAACCACAATGAGGTATCAATGCATACCTATCAGAATGGCTAAAATAAAAAAATAGTGACTACACCAAATGCTGGCAGGAATGCAGAGAAAGTAAATTACTCATACGTTGCTGATGGGAATTATCCAGAGAATTGAAGACTTATATAGTATGTCAGCTTGAGGTAAGTGCTATGGAGGAAAAGAAAGGCAGAAAAAAGGACTAAGGATTGGACTATTATTAAATAGTGCCATCAGGGAAATTCTTGTCTTATTTACAATGGTGAACAATCACACTGTAACATGTTTAACTGTAAATTTTCCAAAGGTAATTATAATTCTCAGTAAAAGACTATGGCTGAAGAACAGGAATTTACTACCTTTTTCTCCACTGTGATGCATGTGACTAATGGCATTCAAATTTGTTACACACTCCTATAAGTGGACCAGTGACCAGTGACACTTCTGGTGTCCTATGTGTAATTCCTGGTACCTGGCTCTAAGTCCCTTGTTCTCACTCACTCAGGAAAAGCAACTCAATTATCAATGAGAGTGAGTGGGAATGTGTATTATTGTGATAGTCTTAAATCTGAATATGTGTGTAAGATATGTCATTTAAAAAATGTAGTTCTTTATTGCTTGCAATATATAACTAATTTCAACATTTGCATATTGAATCATTGGCACTGAGAGTAATAGTAATTGCATGTGTATAGTAATGTCTAATTGGTGGCTCACAAACCTATCCATTTCTAAGAATACGCAATTATGACATTGATCTTACAAGTAAGGAAGTTGAGTCAAAGGGCAAAAGTTATAGTCAATAGTTTTAGAATAGTTTCAGATGAACACTCTTGATGAATACTTCAACAGAAGCTGAAATTTTGGCATTAAAGTAAACAAATACTCAGTAGACTGGATGACTGAGTTTTGCAACCTGAGTGGGCAAATTTCTCTGGCTTAAAATTTAAGTAAATCAACTGTTATTCTACTGCTACTCAGTATTACTACTCACTGGTTCAAAACATTTCAAAAGAGAAAATATCAGGCAAATATTGCATACAGCCAAACAAAGCCCAAGGTAAAAATTCCTCACCACAGGAATTCTTTTTGATGCAATAAACATTTATGAAATGTCCACTATAGAATAAGCCTGTGCTGTGCACTGAAGGCCAAAGAAAGAATTAAGACAAGGTCTTTGCTTTCTATTGATTAAAAATGGATCAGTTTTTATTGATTGATACACAGTCCACCAGTGTTAGCCTTGATAACCCCTATATGGTAGATGTATTCATGAGATTATGTAATTAGATCTCGGCTTAGAAATTTTCAGGAGGCAAAAAAAAATCCAATAAAGTGAATACACCAAATAAGTCATTTCCATTTGAGGGGATGAGAGAAGTGTGGGACAGGGGTTTAAGTGAGGAATCTTTTGGCCCCATACTTGGTGGAGCCTTTGAATTCAACTGATCATCACTTCCAATACCAAGTCCTAGTTTCACCTAGTGGCTTCTATGAAATGATTCTCCAAGTGTCAGTGGTCCCATCCTTCCTAGTGTCACAAAATTGGTGCTTAATACATTTTTGCTGAACAAATGAAGGAATGAGTCCAGCATCCCAGCTGGAGGTAATTTTCCAAGATTCTGCAAATCAAGTTCAAAATCTGCCTGATGCTTTCATGTCCAGGGGCTCCTAAATGGGTGGCTGCCCCTGTGCAGATGACCACGGGAGCTACATGCTCAGGCTTGTGGCCCTCCGTGCATACCACCTCTTCATAGAGCTCCAGGAAATCTCCATTTCTGAATGTGATGCCTGAACCAGGATTAATGCTTGGTAACTGCTTGAACTTCTGCAGATAATGTAGCTGCTTGGCAGAGATCTAGCCGCTGTTAATGTTAAATGGGCAGGTTTGTATAGAATACAATAAAGGGGTAGCTTGAACTTCACTCCTTTCATCTCCTTTTGGCCTTATGGGCTCAACTGTTTGAGTGACATGGATTCTGAAAGTCAGCAATAGACTCAAGTATCTCAAGCATTGTCATCAGGAATTTCAACTTCCATCTATAGGTTAAGGTAGTTGGGAATGATCTTGGATCTCTGATTAACGAATAGGCATCTTACCCATGTCGCTATACATTTTCAGGAATCTAATTCAGTTTGATCATGTTTCTCATGCAAACCCAAGCCAGGATGGAAAACTCCTCAATTTGATACCTGAGTTCCCACTGTAATAGGTCATATCTTGGTCTACAGGGTAGATAAGGGATTCTCTGTGGTCCCACCTCGATGCTTGCCTTTCAGAAGTGTTAGATGGACATTTTTAGCAAATTTGGCTTAGAGATGTGAGTTATAGCGGTATTTCCTGAAGCTTACGGCTGGGTCCACAGAACACCAGTCTGTTTCTGTTCCCCCACCCTCCAAAAAGTAATTTAAATGACTGCTCACCCATTTTTCTTCTAGTCAACAGGAAATGTCAATTAGGGGTAGATAAATACTTGGAAATGCTGAGCATATCCTTTAGAATTTATTTTAATTCTTGGAAGTGTGTTTCAGGGCAAGCTAAGAAAGCTATCTGCAAGGTCACTGTGGCTGATAAGAATTCCACCTCCCTCTCTGAAGGTGACAAAATTCTGGACATAGTTGGGTTCACTGGTGGCAAAGAGGCTGAGTAATGTAAAATGTTTTCAAATGTTGAAAGTTTGGATGAATACCAAATGAATTATACTAATTCTTAAGACTTAATCACTGTGTATATTGTGTCTATCTTAGTATATTTGCACATTTTCATATTTAATGGCAAGCACCCTGAGTTGATCAAAATAGATCCTTACAAGAGTTATTTCATGGTTAAGCATCTTCACAGGTCTTCCATGTTGATTTCCAGAACAAGAAAATATGCATGTTGCCCATGTTATGAGGAGCAATATAGAATCAGGAATTCATTCATTCTTTTAGTACTTGACTATTTGTTGAGTGCTTACTATGTACAAGGCACTGAGTTGAAATTGACTGTATTTTGGAGTCTTGTTTTCTATTTACTGTCCTTCATTTGTCATAGATGATTAAGTTGGCTGAGCTGAAATTTATCACACGCAGATACTTCACTGGTTTGATCAGGCTGCATTTTCCTGTGTCTACATTAGCAATAATGGCTGTTATGTCTTGCTTTAAGTATACATTTCTGAGTGCTAGTGAAATGCAAGTATTTAGAATTTTAACTCAGACACTACCTCTAAGTCTCATTTATTAAAAAGAAGATAAACCTTAGGAATCTTTTTGCTTGGCCTTCTAGGATTTTATGATGTTAGTTTATAAATGCTGATGATGAAGGGAAATATTTTTGCAAAGTTCTAGGGAGCCTTTGGTGAAATTAAGTAGGTGAAATTTATCTTTTGTACTTCAGTTCCCCTGACACCTTTCTCTCTGTCTTTAGCACCCATCCCTCCCACAAAGCCCTCAATATCCCTGCCCTAAATGGGAGGAGTAAGGAGGACAAATCACAGTTCTGTCACTCGATAGCTATAAAACCTTGGTTAAATTATTTATCCTCCAGTCTTGAGATTCCTTGTCTATAAAATAAGGATTATCACAGTACATTCCTCATATGGTCCTTGTGAAGATTACATAAAATACTGAAGTGAAGCACTTAGCACATGTACATATTAAAGATTAACAAAAAGTTGCTAACTTTTTATTCTGCTAAGTAAAGACATTAAGGAAAAAACACAAGCTCCATCTACCACAATCATTTCATAAAAGAAGCTACATGGTGCCATCCAAAAAGGAGAACAGGATCTCAGAATCTACTATTTTAATTTAAAAAGTTACTACATTGTCCTTGATGCTCATATTTCATCATAAATTAATGAAAACTTCACCTTGGACCAACTTTAATCTGTAGACCTGGGCTTGAAAACCACTGCGATGACATTTCCAATTCTCTTATTCATCAAAATTTACCTACTGTGGTCTCATCCCCTTGAAGCCCAGTTTTCTTTCTCACATTGCAGCTCACTGGTTTGCAGTGAATGCTAATGGATAAATGTGTTCATTTTTTTGAGAATATATTTATGTTCTAATATAGGGGGCTTGATCCAAATAAGTGATAGTAGTGGTGAGAATTCCAGACCAGTTGGCAATTCTTTGGGAAAACTATCTGGGTGTAAGTGTCCTTTTCAGCATCCTGAAAGTCCACTTGCTTTGTATATGTACACGGCTGGCACTGCACTCAACCTTTCTTGCATTTAGGAAAGTTATACCTGCCATGGATAGGCTGGGCCTCTGAGTGGTTTCCCCAGCAGCACCTGTGGGCCGCATTGAATTTTAGGGATCATCGTAAATGGAATTATGGTGAGAAAGTTTTCCTGATTGTATTTCAATTTATGCCACTTCTCCTGATCAAAACTTATCCTTAGTAGATCTTTGACCTATCATGACCCTAATGGAAAAAGAACTTATTGGGGTTAGGTTTCTTCTAAGGATTAACATGAATGAGGCACACCTTGCCCCAAAGGCTGACCTGCAGAAAGCTGGCTGCCCGAAGTGCTAAGTAATGGGCTTCCTCGGGGACAAAGGCAGCAGCACTAACGCAACAACTGGATTTCATTTCGAAAAGCTGCAGCGGTATATGGGCAGTACAGCATACAGTCCACTATGGTACAACAGTGAAGAGTGTGGGTCTGGGGCCAGAAGACCTTGATTCAAACCTGAGGTTGGACACCTATCAGCTGTGGAAAGTAGTCAATCTCTCTAAACTTCAGGTTCCTGAAAATGGGTTAAGAATAGTACCTACATCACAAGCCTGTTCTAAGGATTAAACAGGTTAACTCATGTGAAACACTTTAGCACAGTGCCTGCCCATGGTAAGCACTTGGTTAATATTAGCTTTGTATTATTATGTGCACTGTAACAGGATGTGCCCACTCTTCTGCTGGCTTCATTAACCACTCATACTAAGTATATTTGCTGTTTTACTCAGAACATACTCTGAAATTACAAAATATGCAAACTCAGGTCCATACCTGAGCAAATGCAAGGCATATCTTGGAGTTCCCCTTTTAATAGGTTCCACTGAAATATCCCAGCCTTTACTGAACTTTCTTTTACTTCCTCAAATCACCTCTCACTTCTCTTTTGTTGCTAATGTCAGTCCTGTCTCACTCGGACTGTTTCTAAGAGAGGACTTCCTTTGTTGTTGTTTTTGGTTTGGGGTATTGTGATGATGGCAGACTCTTTCACTTGAGTTGTCTAGTGGGTGGAACATCTCAATCCGCATTGTTTCTAAAGAGTGATGCTCAACAAGTTGGTCTTGAGTGGCCAGATTTCACAAAATTACAGCCAAATTTCAATTATCCACATCAAAAGGTTGTTGGTACAGATAACAGAAAATTACAGATTCTAAAATCGTGGTTAACCATCCAGCAGGGTTGAACCAAACTTCTATATATACTCAGTGGCATTGCCAACTGGGTTAAAGGAATGTAGTCACCCTATAATCTCCTCGAAACCCTATTCTTTGATATGGACACTTGACAGAGTCTTGATCTTATGTAAAGTGCTGAGAAATTACAACTTTGGGTCCTCACTTCCAATGAGGTGGTGGCAACTATATTCCTGTAAATTGTGAATTCCCAAGCTGGCTCTGTCATAGGTCTGGACCTATCTCAGGCAATGCATCAACCATGTGGACAAGCCATGATGCATACGACTAATCTCCAATGCACACACCCCAGAGAGTAATCAGTGTACTCTCTTGTAGTAGGACGATGCCTGCTCTATCTTCCCAGAGCTGGCTTCAGCGCGTTAAGAGGAGGAAAGTGAAGCCTGAGGCAGTGCATTTCAACAGTGGAATGCTGAGATTGTTATTCATGTCTTCTTTACGTGGTCTCCTCCTAGTTTTCAACACTGATTTTATTCCCTGGAGTCCTGCAGAACAAATCTATTCTTCGTTGAATATTTGGAGAAAGATATTGCATCCTGCCTGGTATTGCCATTAAGGACTGTGTGACCTTGGCCAGTTCTATCATCTCTGAGATTTTTTTTTTTTTTTTTTTTTTTTGCTTTTTAAAAAAATTCTAGAAAGGAGGGAATTGGACTAGGTGATCTTTAACAGATCCTTTAATTTCAATATTATATAATTCTATGAAAAATCTCTTTTGATGCCAGTATAGAATGGTGTGTTCGTTACATGCTTTATCCTATACCACACAATGTGCTTACCATACATAATAACAAAGTTCTCATACTGTACCTATGGGTACTTTTATTTACAAGTGAGGAAACAAAGCGTCAAAGAAATTAAGTAAACCATGTTCTGAGTTTCTGATACCAGCCTTCTGCTCTAAGGTAGTTTTCGTCTCCATCTTATAGTCTCTTGGGAAATTAACTTTAAAATCTCTGAGCTTGGTTGCTTAACTGTGAAATGGGTTTGACAAAAAAACAAGTTGACCTTCAATTCAGCAAACAAGCTATCACATTTTGTGGTCACTGCCATGAGATGTGGCAAGGCGGCAGGGATTCATTTTTGGAGAGCTGGGCCTAGGCTCATCCAAGCAGGGTAAAGGTTTGGAAGTTGATATGAAAATAGCACCAGAATTCATAAGCCTGTGAGCCTCTCACCAGTTCTTAAAAAAACCTAAAGACATAATTATACAAAAGCAGTCATTCCTCTAGCATTCGATCACAAGGGCCTGCTGTGTGCCAGGTATCGGATTGGTCGCTTTTTTAATTTCTCAGAAGAGCTCTGTGGAGTACCAGTTAGTGCATGTATAATTATCTTCATTTTACATAAGATGAGACTGACACTAATTGTCGATAAATGACTTGCTCAGCCAGAAAGTGGAAGATGGGAATTATAACCAAGTCTTCTGGGCTCCAAGTTGCAGATCTTTCCCCTCTGCCAAAGTATGTATCAGTCCACACTCATTCCCCAAAATGCTTTTCCAAAAAGGATGCCCCAGTCAACTATTTGATTCAGCACACTGTGGGATCCCTTAGAAGTTCATAGAACTTAGAACATTTAAGGTGCCCAGAAAATTCTGGAAAGAAAATGTGTTAAACAATTTCTTTTCTAAATTTCTCTAAACTTATTTTCAAAGTCAATTTTTTAATTCAATTAACACATGTTAGTATCAGGAGAAATAAAATCCTATATACCTCTTTGAGAAATACTGTACCACACCAGGCTGTTAGAAAGTAATGTCTATAGAAAAGAATTGTCATCATAAACTATCCTTTCATATCCTATTGAAAACATATATATTTTCCCATGAGTTAACTGGTAGTTCTCATGAGCCGTAAGTCAGGTGGTTTTAGCGATTCAACAAACTTCCTGGCTTTTTACCTAAGAGAATAGAATGTTGCTATAGAATTCCATACACAAGGATACCATGTGGGAATATCAAAAAAGTACATAAATAAGTATTGCATATTCTTATGGTACATATTCTACATTCTGAGTTTATTTATGTACAGAACATACCATTTACCCCTTCCCCAAATTCCTGCTTTACATTTTTATTCTAATGTGAATGAAAGAAAAGGATTTTTTGAGACATTACAGAGAATTTTGTGATTGCTTGAATCTATTAATGATGCCTGGCACATTTTAAAACTAGGATTGGAAATCACTGGACATGGTAATTAAGTTGGGTTTGGCCATGAAAATTAATTTTGAAATTCAACTCTTTGGTTCATTGCTTATTTTTAAGATCTGTGTGCCAATTCACACTGGTTCTGTGGCAGGCTTTAACATTTTTAAAAACTAATTTTTTAATTGGTAACCATGTGTCAACAGCAATCTTAGAAAATTCTTGGTGAAATTCATTGTTTGGGAAATGAAATATAACTTTCAGATGGTGACACCCACAGAGTGACAAAACTGGGGATATGCATTTTATTGAAAGTAACCAGAACATAAAAGGTAGAAATGCAAAGTAATTAATTGCTAGAATGTAAGTAAATATAACTTGCTATTTGTCAGTCATATATGCTATTCAAATTACCTATTGCTACATTACAAGGTACACCAACATTTAGTGGATTAAAACAACAAAACTTTTAATATGTATCATAATTTTGTGGATCAGGATTTTGGAAAGGGTTTAGCTGGGTGATTCTTTTCCTCAACATACTGGTAACTGAATTGGTTGTGAGGATCCACAATGGCTTTGCTTACATGCCTGGGGCCCTGATAGGATGGCTTCAGGGCTGGGCTCAGCTGAGCCCCTGTTCCTCTTCATGTGGTTTGGGGACCTCTCTGGGTCCCAGAGTGATTGGATATCTTATTCGCCAACAGGATAGTTGGACTTCTTTCTCAGCTATTCTGGGCTCTGAGTGTGTTACCAGAGACAGAAAATGAAAATGATTGGACTTCTAAGGCCTGGGCTTGGAAACTGGGAAAGGTCGCTTCCATTATCTTCTATTAGGCAGAGAATCTGAGAAAGCATGGAGCCCAGATCTCAGTAAAAGTATCAGAGGAATTGTGGCCATCATTAATCTGCAACATAGGCCAAAACTCTCTGGCAGAAAGGTTTGTGTTATGAAGGAAAAGAAAACAAACTCTCTTGTGAACTTTTGAACGGGTTAGTGCTTTGATACATAAGTCCTTTTATTCATAAAGCCAAAGTGATGCTGTACTATAAAAAGGTATGCAATCTAGCACATCCATATCAAGTGTTTTTGTAGAAGAATTGTATGTTAGTTCTGATTTTGCATTTGAGCATTTCCTTTGTCATCCTAGGCCTCTTGCAAGCACTTGCAAGCACTTACAATCCATTCCGTCACTCCTTTGCTATGTGCTCTTACTAGCCATGTTAGCTAATGTTTGAGAACTATCTCCAAACAAGCACCAAAATAAGCAACAAGATGCAGCAAACCTGCCAATACTAATGACTCCATGATCAAGATGATGCTGGCTGCTCCTCACTGGTGCTGGTGGAGCTGTGCCTTTTCGCCCAGCAGAGCTCTGATTTTTGCTTTGGGGTCTATCTTTGTTCCCATCTATGAAGATTTACAAGTTCTAAGTACTTTAGAAGACTTTCAATGTGAAATTTTATTTGGATGAGGCCGAAGGCTCCCAGGGGAGACTCTTTCACCGTCAGCCCTTTTGTTTGACTCGTCTCTCCAATGGCCCTTTCTTCAAATGTGATCCCTCTCGCTTAATAGATCTCTAATAGAAATCATATCTGAATGTAAACAATGATTTCTTTTCATGTAAATAAGATTTCTTTTCAGGGAGATAATTATACAAACATTCTTCAGTGAATTTTTTCTTTACAACCAAACAGTAAGATGGAGCAGGGATTGGCAGGCTACAGGCTGAGGGTCAAATCCAGCCAGTGGCCTGTTTTTGTAAATAGTTTTATTAGAGCACAGCCACGCTCGTCTGCGTACATAGCGCCCATTCTTGTTTTCATACTACAAGGGCAGAGTTGATTAATTGTGCCAGAGACCGTATGGCAGGCAACGCCTAAAATATTTACTATCTGGTCCTTTATAGAAAATGTTGTTGATGCCTGTGATAGTATAATTTCTTTGGAATTTCCTTAGGAAACTGATTTGTTTTTGCTTGTTTTAAATATACTTATTTTGTTGTGGGTAATGAAAGATTGAACAAATCACAGCTTTTTAGTCTCATGGATAAATAGACAAATGAACTTTAATGAAACATTGAATCTGCAGGGATAAAAGGGCCCTCCACTGAACTGCGTTCCATCTCACTTCTTTTGCTGCTGATCTGACTTTTGTAATTTACTGAGTAACTTGAAACAAAGGCAGCCTCAGAGCTAAGGCGCATGAGTGTGCAGGAACAAATGAGTCAGATGAGGGAAGTTATGGATGTAGTGGCTGAATTCTTGTCAATTTAGCCCCTCTGCACTGCTTTTGAACACTTGGTTCTGACTCATATCGTAATTGAGCATAGGGGAAACTCTGGGGAGATCTCTGGACCATTTAGAAGGAAATATATATACTTGTATATCTCCTGCACTTGTTAGACTACTCTCTGTCTACATATGAAAACAGGTAGTTGGTAACACCCAGTGTTGGCTAGGGCATTGGCAAACTAGCCTTCTTATCGCCATTTGTGAGAGTATAATTTATTTCAATGTTTCTAAAAGGCTAAATTTTTATCTTTGAATTCTAGTGCTAATATTTCCCTAATTATAGTGGAAAGGAGATATATAAATTTATTTGCAAAGACATTTATTTGTAGTTGTATTTATAATAATAAAACATTGGCAACAATTTATATATCATAAGAGATTAAATGTAGTTGAATAAAGGAAAACTGCATATAATATTGAGGAGGGGGAAACAAGTGACAAAATAATGCACACAACTTTAGCCCAATTTTTTGTAAACATATGCATAATTTATGCATAGAAAATTCCAAAAGACAAACCGTTTTAAAAAGGGTAATTATATTTAAACAATGGCTTTATGGATAACTTTATTTTGTACTTTGGATTTCTTCATATTTTCCATAAGAAGCATATATTACTTTTGTGATTAAATAAAGTAACAACAGATGTTTATTTAAAAGGCCATATTATGGATTTTAAAATGTCCTCAACTAATCAACTATTTACCTCACCTATGTGATTGAAAGGAAAATAAAGAGGCTTTTATTGATTTCATGGAATTTACTTTGTTGTCTGAATCCATGTAATTAAATGAGTACTTATAATTATGTAGGCTTAGCCATGAGTTTTCATTTTTCTGTGTCTCCTAGAAATTGATACAAATTTTGAAGTGGGGTCTATCCTATATCCCTTTCCTAAGTGTACAAATCTTTCTTTCAGCTAAAGCAAAACATGTTTCCCCAGAACTAAAGATTTAGCCACATCGTTTCACTTCCTAATAAGAATTTCTAATTTAATATTTATATTATTTAAGTTCTTATGCTGCTCAATTATATTTATGGAAAGCATGAGTCTCAAAGAAAAGTATGAAGATTAAAAACCCAAGAACAATCTTTCAAAATGTAATACGTATTTTCTCTTGAGTATTATGCTTATAAAAAGTGGTGCCACAGCAATTGTTTGCTTCAATCCAATACAAGACTTGCTTCCCTCACCAGGTGATCAAGTCAGTTTCAGCAAAGAGTTTAACCCTACAGGCTTCCTTGTTCCCTGGCCTTGCAGCTGATGCTGCCCGAACAGAAGAGGCCAGAAATGCAACTGTTTGGGGCCAAAAGCACCTGCCTGTGCTCTGTGACACAACCAAGATCAATTTATGTCTTACAGGTCAGTGAGTGACCCTGGGATATATTTGGCTTTTGGCTGCTGGTAGCTTAGAAACTTCGCATTCTACCTCCCACTGTTGGGTCTCTTCGCTCTCCCTTCAATCACTACTGATCACATTGTTTAGAATTTAAACAAATATTTTCTATTAATCTAGCTACAGAATTGATTCCTTTCTAATGAAAGGCTCACAGAAGCTGGGTGAAATCAGAATATAAGCAGAGTAATCCAGCAACTGTGAAAGAAAATAGGATATTTTCAACAACAGGTGGTAGAGCAGATTGCTTTATAGGAAGTATTAATATTCATTAGGAAAAAGATAATCTTAGCTTTAGCCAAAAAGGTAATCAAGAACATTGTGCACCAACGCAAAGCTTTCTATACTCCCAGTCGTGCTAGAAGTCCAAACAAAACTTTTAGACTTTATAGTAGAACTTGCCAAAAATTATGAGAATCTCAAATTTTGGGCTATCTGGCTTGTTTTGACTGAAGCTCTTTTTTTTTTTTTCATTTGCATTGAGAAAAATAAAGCAGTAATTATATCAGGTGTTGATCTGTGCTGGACTAGATTTGAAATTAATGCTGATAGGTGAAATTTTTAAAGCTGCATTTTTTAAGACCACATTTCAAAGCTTTTCACAAGTGTTGCAAATGAACTTATAGATCTCTTGCATTTTAAGACATTTTGATTTTCATTTACATTACATGCAGTAAGAATCTTACAGAGGAAACAAAATATTACTGTTAGAGTTCAAGGTGAAAGAGCCAGTATTTGCCATTTAGTTTCAATATATGCACTTACTAGTTCATCATTTTTGCTGCTTTATACGCCTTGAACAAATCCTTACTAATCATGCATTTGGTTTCTGATGGGTGAAAACAAGGAGAAAGAAATTTTCTTGACAAAGATTCATATCTTAATTGTTTCACAGTAACATACCGTCAACATGTTTGAGCTGTCCAGTTAATTGTGGTTAATTCAAGAAATGAGATCTGATTATCAAATTTATTGTTTCAAATCCTTGGGTTAAATTTCCTTAGTACAACATTGGTTCTCCCTCACTCTTCTAGAAAGTCTATGAGCTGAGTGGTAGCACCAGCTGGTGCATCACAGTGATATCTGAGTGGAGAGTTCTAGAACAAATATTGGAAAGAGAGAACTAAGGCCAAGAGTCAAGGAGGCTGGAGAAATTTTGAGGAGATAATCATCTGATTTCAGTGAGTTTAAGGCATTTAATATTTTAAAATTACATCCAGATGGATGTTAAGATGCTTTTGGCTACTGTAACAGAAATCCTCACTTGAAATGGCTTAACTGATAGCATTTATTTTCTCATATAACAAAGATTTCAGAAGTAGGGCAGGATCCAAGTTTGACTGATTCAATGTCTCGATGATGTCATCAAAGATTTACAGGGGAAAGGATAAATTATGAGTTTGGGATTAGCAGATACAAACTACTATATATAAAACAGAGAAACAACAAGGTCCTACTGTGTAGCACAAGGAACTATATTCCATTGCTTATAATAAACTATTATGGAAAAGAATATGAAAAGGAATATATATATATATATATATATATATATCTGAATCACTATGCTGTACACCAGAAACTAACACAACATTGTAAATCAACTATACTTCAGTTAAGAAAAAAAAAGATTTAGATTCTTTGCATCCTCAAGAGTGGCTTTATCCCTTTGTTTTTTCTTTGTTGGAAGATGGCTGTCAGCGGTCATTGGGCTACAAATGTTCTTCTATATGTCCAGAAAAAGAGAAACATTATCCTCTCATCAATCAGATTTTGGGTTAGGTACACACCCCAAACCAATAATAGTAGCCTGGGGAACGCCATACACAGATTGCTCTAAACTTTTGACTAATCATGATCAGGAGGTGGGGATGGAATCATGTTTCTTTAATGCACATAGCTGTGTGGGAAAGAGGTTATTTAACGAGTAAATGGGGAACAGGTGTTGGGGCAGGCAACCAATATTATTGTCTATTTCAAGATGCTAAGGTAGTTTGAGTGAGAACACAAGTCAGCAACTTTTGAAACAATCAGAAGAACAAGAAATATTCAAAACTAGAAAGAAGTTGACCACAAACAACAGACCAATGATCTTGACATCGCTTCTAGTTCAGAATCAAAAACTGGTGATGAGAAGCTGCAGACAGATGACCAGAATATACACCTCTCACCCCACCAGCTGTGTAAATCCCATGAGCTCCCCTATGTCTGCCCCAAACTTCTCATTCCAGTCACCCTAGGCCCCCTCCCAAAAAACAAGCTCTCCTCTCTCACTGTCATCCCCAGTCCACTACGTCCTTCTTTTTTTGATTCTTTAATTGGAAAACAATCCTCCTACATCCTTTATCTTGTCCCCAGATGCATTCTTTGCAACCTGATGTATTTGAAGAGCCAGCTTTTGTTCAGTGGTTGTGCTGTGTGTGTGTGTGTGTGTGTGTGTGTGTGTGTGTGTTGTGTGCACGCGCATGCGCATGGGTGTGAAGGTTTTGAACGGGATATGAGTCCCACCCCTTCTGCAGACCCTAACTTCCACCCCTGCCCTCCTTGCCTTGGTCCCTTGATTTGGACATATCTGTGGCTTTACCAGCTTGAGTCAACCTAAGCCCTGTCTCTCTATCAAATCAAAGGAATTAGACAGTAAGGAAAAAATAGGGTAAATTTGTAGATGTAGACCTAGGGAAGGCTTCACAGAGGAGGTGACACTTAAACTGATGTTATACAATCTAGAAGGAGAAGACAGCTCGTGTTGAAGAAATCTACTTAATAAAGTTAGATCACTAGGTAAGAGGTGAGAGATGAGGCTAGACAAAAAGGTAGGGACCGTCTCTGGTAATTTTTAAATCCATGTCTATCTCTATTCTGATTCAATTCATCTAGAATGGGGCTTGGACTTAGATATGTTTTAAAAACTCCCCAGATGGTTTCAATATACAACTGGCTTGGGAACCACTGTTCTAAAGAGACACTGAAGTAACGGGATCATGACAGAGTTGAATGTGGGTGGGATAGCCTAGAGAGAAACTAAAACGCAAAGGGAACCTTGAAAGTGCCATGAGAGTTGGAAGGCAGTAGTGTCTGGAACTCAGGAAAGAGGGACTGGCCATCGATGTCAACATGCGAGAGGTCAGGACTGGGCCTGAGAAGAGACTATTGGATTTTTCTTATTTATAAGAGGAACTTCAAGTTACTCAGATCAGAGTCACATGTGTCAAGGGGCGAGCAAAGTTAAAGGGGAGAAGATATTTGGTTGAGAAGAGATGATCACTGTACGAAACATGGGGGCTTTTATAATTCAGCATAGAAGTGACTTGAAATGTTTCTATGTTAAGAGGAATGGATTTGTTTTACCAATAGCACGGATGAAAGTAATTTATGTGTTCTACATTACAGTAAGCCCAACATGAGTGGATCCTATGACCTGATCACCACTAGAGCATATATGGTGAGAGTACCCTGCCACTCTGACCACTGGGTTAGGAGTATGTCATCCTGGTAATAAGTTGGTTGGGACCCTTTTCTGTTCAGCACTGGTCGGATCACACCCAGAGAACTGTATTCCACTAACACCTTTTCGGAGATTTATCAACAAACTGGGGGCCATTCAGAGAAGAATGACATTAGAGGGAATCAAAACCATGTCATGTGATGGATAGTTGAAAAAAGTGGGAATATTTTGCCTGGAAAAAAAAAGATTTGAGGCGACATAGTATTTTATATATTTGAAGACCATGATATGGAAAATGAAGGAGACATTCTATAAATGCTTGGGAGACTATTCTTAGGCTGTCACCAAAGCAAAATTATCCTGGGGGCCTAGAAAAATAGGAAGAGCTTTTTCCCAAGTCAGAATAGGAATTCTACTGGAATAGAGAGGCAAGGACATTCTTGAGAGAAGCCAAATTAGATGATTTATATTATAAGGGGAAAAGTATGTATGGAACAAGAGAATTAGTTCTCTTGTTCAGTGACCAAGGAGGTAGAGAATAAATCAAGGTAAAGCACTCCTCCTAAGCTTGGGAGGCAATATGGTTGCTTTAAGGAACTGAAGTATGAAGGACAATACAAATCAAAAAGGAAACGGGAATCTTAATATTAGGTAAAAACTGAGGGTATAGACTTTATGAACTTATTCCTCCATATCTAGAGGTATCAATATGTCTATATGTAAAGCATGTTCATTATTGCAGAAGATTCAGACAGTATAAAAGCATAAAAACAAAAAGAGTATTGTTTTTACATTTGAGGCCTTCCAGTGAATGAAACGTATTACTCATTTCAGTTTGGAAACAATGAGAGTTAAGAATCAGGCATACAGACACCAAGATGTCAGTTTTGTTATTGCTAGAACTACCATAGGATGTGGCGTAGCAGGGAGGCAGCAGTGGGCTTGGTAATACCAAACTCTAGGACAGTCGCTGAGGCCTTGGGAACCCTACACAACCACAGTCTCCTCTCCTAGGAGGGTCCATCCCCATAACTTACAGTATGGAATGAAAGAGCAGAAGAGTGGTTTCTGCTGGAGTCTGATTCCAAACAGAGGGAAAGAAACAATGCGATTGAGTCACACCTGTTCACTTCTTCAAACCTACCAATCTACTCCTTCACCCAGGAGTGGTGTTTCTCTAACACCTACTCCTCACCTGGAAGTAAGAGTTGGAGAGAATATGCATATTCCTCCATATCACCCAGAGCCTCCAAGAAGTGGAATAAGGAATAAGGGTCAAGAGGTCAGAGATGTAAGGGAAACTGTTCCCACAATGCAACACAAGAACTAGGAGTAACTTATTTCCATCAACCTCCCCACAGGAAACCACTGTTAACAGTTTGGAATTGTTTGAAATTTATGCTTCCGGTCTTTTTTTTTAGGCAGATGGATATAAAGTTTACAGGTTTTTCTGTACAAAAATCAGTATATTACATAAACTATTTTACAACTTTTTTCTTTGCTTAATGATATATTTGTAGATTTCTTTTTTCCCAAATATGTATATATGTCAGACATATCCTTTGTAATAATGCTTAGAATTTCAGTGAGTTACAGGTTTTTCTATGAACTGACATTTAAGTTCTTCCAAAATTTTTATTACTATTAAAAATAATGCCAGGAACATGGTTGTTTATACAAGGAGACTGACAAATAGTGCTATTTCAGGTGTCATGAGCTGCTTGCTGCTGAACACTCTCAAGCCTAGACTGGAAGATGACTTAGTAGGTACCATTGGAGACTGTGGGAAACTGCAGATGAGCAGTTAGAAGGGATGACAGTTGTGAACTCCCCCAAAGAGTAGAACTCCAGCAAGTGAATAAATTGTATATTGCCCAGTTGTAAAGTTCTTCAGCCTTGACAACTTAGAGCTGCCTCACGTGCATTTGCTCAAGTTGCTGGGAAGTGTACTTCTGTCCATTAACAGACCTTCCCCCCATCATATCTGTATTGTCTTGACTTACTAACTCAGCTAGAGATTTCCTGACCAACGTTTCCAAGAAACCCAGGGAAGAAATTACATCAGCACATGACCTTTGAATCCAACATCTCAGCTGTTTTACCATTTGCTAATGAATTTTCTCAGTGCCTCTGCAAATCAGGTCATCATGATAAGGGAAGTGCCAGCCAAGTTTTTAAAGGCAATAACCAACATTACTTTTTGTTTCCAACTGGGGAAAAGTGTGACTGTTTATACTCACTTCCGAGTGACTGTTTCCTCTTTTTCCTTAGTGAACCCAAATGTGGAGAGCCTTTGACAATATAAGCTTGTCTGCATTTCAGGAAATTTTTTTATAAGTAGGTGGTAAACAGATAAAAGGCTATTAACCCTGATGCTGTATGACTGAAGTTTGCTGTTTTTGAAAAGAAACTCTAAAATAGTATTTTTTTTAACTTTTTATTTGGAAACAATTTTATTACAGAAAAGCTCCATGAATAGCACAAGGAACATCTATAATACTCTTTACACAGATTCTTTCTCTCTCTCTTTTCATGTATATACACATATATGTATTCATAGATGTCTATATGGAGATATAAATGCATATATGTACATCATACACACACATTTTTCTGAACTTTAAGAATAAGTTGTATATGTCTAGAGAGAAGAATATTCTCTTACACAGTCACAGTACAGACTACAGCTTTTACCATTGCCTTTCTCCTTTCTTAATTGAATAACAAACAAATTTAAATCTATATTTCTAGGTCTCGCTTTTCAATCAAAATTCAGAACAATAGTTTAAGGACTTACCAGATATTTCTAATTTGCTTTTCTACAAGCATTCCACCTTTTACCCATGCCCATGCTCCAAACTTGGTAGGTCTCTGTCTTTTCTTGAATTTCCTTTGAAAAAAGAGCCAGAGGAAAGGACTTAGGTGCAAACTGTTTTTGAAAGAGATGATTCTAGGAAGACAGAGTGAAGCATAGGAGGGAATGAGATGGGGAAGGAAGGAAAGCTGACATAAGGGAGCATTAGCAAGGTCACCTTGAGGTTAGGTCTTACATAACCTCCAGCAAAGTATAAGAAACGGCTCTCAGAATTGCCCACATGAGATGATGATGTGCTGGAGTATTTAACCAGGTTCTTATCCCACCGTGGTTGAGAGTTACCCCTGGGAGAGTCTTCATTTCAAGGCTGATTTTCAATTTATAAAATATCTTTTCAAATTTGCTGTTAGTAATATTCAATTGAAATAAGAATTAGTAAATTTTTTTACTAGAAAGTCACATCAGATCTAAAAAGGAACATGATTTGTCAATGTGGATGCAAATATTAAAAGAAAATGATTTTTTGGGGGTACTTATTTCAGTGACAAGAAAACTTTTAAGTATGTTTCAAATAATTTAGATATGCGAATTTACTTTTCCAACTGTCAAAATTTATGAAATCTAAATTCACAAAATGTTTCTGATAAAAATTTAAGATCCAAATTGAAATATTCTATAAATAAAATACACACTGGGCTTTAAAGACATTGTATAAAAATTTAACAAGTATCTTAATAATTTTACTATTGATTATATGCTGAAATAATATTTTTGATATAATAAGTAACATATATTAACATTTATTTCACGTATTTCTTTTAACAATTTTTAATTTAGCTACTAGAAAATGTAAAATTATATGTATGACTACTATAAATTTCGATTGGACAGTGCTGCCCTAGATAATTAATTGTAAAACTTAAATAACAATAAAGTAATTCAGTAGGATATAAAATTAACATGTAACATTTAAATCTCTTAAATCTCAAATTTCTTAATGCATATTTACAGAGGTACCAGAAAAAAGATTGAATATTTAGGAACAGACTTTACAAAAAATGTTGAATATCCATACAAAAAAAGCTGTAAAACATTCCTGAAAGACATCAAAGAAGACTGAAACAAATGGAAATATATCTCTTATTCTAGTTTCAAAATCATCAAGATACCAGTTTTGTATATACTCTGCAACCTTAATGTTATCCCAACAGAAACAGCAACACTTTTTTTCTGGAGCTAGACAAGTTGATTTGAAATAAAGTTCATATGGAAAAATAAACATTCTGGAATATTTAGGAAAACATGGCAAATTAAGAGCTACAAAGGAGGACTACCATGCCTGCTGTTGAAATAAACTGCAAGGCCTCTGTAATTAAAACCATGTGATACAGGCACATGCATAATCAAACAGACCAATGAAATAGAATTAGAAGTCCAGAAATAGACCCGACTACATATGGAAATGTCACATATGATAACTGTGGGAGCTCAAATCCCTGGGGCAAAGATGGCCTTTTTTAATAAGTGCTGTTGAAACAACTGGGTAGCCATTTGGAAAAAAGATGAAATTAGATTCATTCCTCACATTTCACATAAAAACAGGCCCCACATGAATCAGAGATCAAGATGTAAAAAGTGAAACTGTACAAGTACTGGAAGGAAACATGAATTCTACCTTTAACTTCAGTGTCGGAAAAAGCTTCTAACTATGGCTCAAAATCCAGATGCAAAAATATTAATACGTTTCACTACATTAAAAAAAAAACACTTTTTCTTTTTTTGCATGGTTGCATGGGCGGAAATATACCATAAACAGGGTTGGGGGAAGGGTATAGCTCAAGTGATAGAGTGTGTGCTCAGTACCCATGAGGTCAGGGGTTCAATCCCCAGTACCTCCTCCAAGCAGAAATCAATGAAGAAATCTTTCTACCTCCCCCTCACAAAAAAGCAATACAAGCCAAAAACAGGGTCAAAAACCAAACGGCAAACTATAAGAAAGTTTTTGCAGTATACATCAGAAATGAAGGACTAATGTCTCTAATAAAAATTTCTGAAATTTGAAAAAACATTTAAATCCTATTGAAAATGGGCAAAAGTCATGAAAAATCACTCACAAAAAAGATTCAAAACTGCAGTGTGTGATCCTGAACCAGATCTTGTATTGGAAGTGGAAAAAATGCTGTAAAAGACATTATTGGGACAATTGACAAAAACCAGAATGTAGACTATTGGTTGGAAAAACTATTTATTTTAAATACATACACACACACACAAATGGCTGCGTTCCAATGAACTTCATTTAGTAAGCAAGTGGTAGGATTTGTCCTCTCCCTGCCCTCCCTGCCCAGATCAGGACTATGTTACTTTCAGAAGAAAGGAAGGATAGATATAGGGAAAATTGCAGTTTTTGCCACAAGTACTTAGCATAAGGCCTGGCATATCTGTTCTCCCTAAGGAGTTGATATTCTTTTTACTCCATCTGAATAGACTTTTTAAAACCTTTTACTTTGTAACTGAACATACAGAAAAATTGCAGTAACAGTATAGATAATACCAGTATACCCTTTACCCAGATTCTCTACATGTTGCCTCATTTACTTTCTCTCTCTCTCTCTCTCTCTCTCTCTCTCTCGCTCTCTCTACATTTGTAGGCTCTTTTGCAGTTGGATGTGTCTGTATGACCATATGCTAGGCAATTGGAAGTTTGCTACAGTGAAACTTGCAACTTCAGAGTGATGCTGTTAAAGGGAAGACACATGCCTGCTCGTCCCCTTCACCCCCCTTGCCAAGTGGAAAGTGTATATAGTGATGAATCATCCTGGACCAGGTGGACGAAGGCAGCTCTGTCGAGATAGAAGAAAGCAAATATAGAAGGAGCCTGGGTCCTTGCCTTGAATGCCGATACACAAGCTGTCTGTCTTATATAATCCACTGTTACTTTCGTCTCTGTCAGCACATCCAGGCTCTGTGACTGGGATACTCTAACGTCAGAAGCATTATCAGTATTCCCTGGTGGTTACGAGCGTAAATTCCGGATCTAGCCTGCCTCGGTATAAATCCTGGCTCAGCCACTTGCCAGCTGTGTGGCTGTGGGGAATTATTCAATGTCCCTTAGCTCTCTCAGATTTGACATGAGCACCTAACTCCTAATGTCATTTTGATAATTAAATGACTTGTTATAGTTAAAGCACTCAGAGCAGGACTTGGTGGATGGACAGCAAGCATAAGTGTTACTTCTCACGTCTCAAGTCTTACCTCTCATGGATGCCTGAGAGGTGGGTATCATTTTGAACATTTGAAAGATGAGGAAGTTGAGCGTCAGAAAAACGAACTGACTTGCCTAAGGTTATTAATTAGTAAATAGTGGAGCTAGGATTCCGTCTCACCTCCTTGAATATGTCTATGCTGTTAACATCTGTAAAATACTGCTTCGACTGTAAT
Organism: Camelus bactrianus; assembly: GCF_048773025.1. Classification (NCBI taxonomy): domain Eukaryota; kingdom Metazoa; phylum Chordata; class Mammalia; order Artiodactyla; family Camelidae; genus Camelus; species Camelus bactrianus. The sequence goes on along the minus strand of NC_133540.1, from coordinate 89,095,226 downwards.
AACATAGAGCAACTCGATTGTTGGATTACCCCGCACACAAACTAAGCACATACTGAAGGCATTCACAAAACGGGGCACTTCCCTCTGATAATATAGAAAAGAAAATGTTTTGAGACATTTTATATTTTTAACATGGCATTAGAATGGTCATCTTAGGAAAAATAAAAAATTTGCCAGCCTTTCTGATATTTATTTTCTGTTTTAGTGTTGCTTTTACTTGGATGAATGTAGGGGTTGGGTTGGGTCCTAGGGTCAGGAGTAGCTCCATGCTTAGGGCCTTCCTTACAGGTGTTAACCAGCCCTGTGTGAATCAAAGATTCCAGTAATGTTACAAAGTGGGAGGTATCTTGTTTTGTAAGATTTTTATGTAACCCCGTGCAAATACTTTGACCCAAGCACCATGCACTTCCAATGCAGACTGAAAACTTGATAAGCTCCCAAACATCTTAAAATATAGTTTAAGTGTACCTCCAACTGTAACTAAAGTGTTTGAGGGCTCTTAAACATCTATATAAATATTACCAGAGGTCCCCTGGAAATGTAGGTCTTTCTTTTGAGATTTAGAACAGGGGAGTAGGGAAGAAGAATGTCAAGTGTTAGTCTTCTGTTTGCAATTTTTCTTATTTTTCCTCTCAGACACGAATTCTCTCATCCTCTAAACCCGTCATGCTTGCAAATTAAAGGCTTTATATAATATTGTTATTGCACAGTAGTGACTGTGAACTCAGGGTGCTAGGGGTCATCTGTTTGGAGTACCTGGCCTCTCAGGCTTTTGTCCTGATGGATTATTCTGGGATATAGAATACATACAAATCTTACACATTCTTAATTTTATAGTTCACACTTTATCTCAATATTCATTCTTTTAACATGTTGTTGAAGCTGGAACTTAAGAAAAGCCTCATGAACGACATTATACTTAACATTTTTTTCAGTTTTTTGAGAAAATGTTTAATTTTTAAAAATCAGTAATACAGTCACAAAGTTCAAAAAGCAGAAAGCATACACTGGTATGTAGTCTAAAAATCTCCCTTTCATCCTTGCCTCCCGAATATCCAGTTTTGTTCCCATCTTTTCTTAGTTTTAAAATGTATCCTTACAAATTCTTTTCTTTGATATACAAGCAAATTCTCATACAGATTCTGGTCTTCCTCCCTATTTTACACACCAGGTAGCATATTGTATATCCAGTTCCGCATCTTGCTTTTTCTCAGTCACTCTATCAGAGCTCACGCCATATTAGTACATGGAGGTGCAGCACAGAATAGCAATTAAGCACATAACATGTTAGAACTGCTGTACGTACATCAAAAATGAAATAGGGTTGGTTCTTCTATCATTCTCCAAATCCTCTGGGGATTGAACAGATTATAACTTTAATTATTTTGGCTAAAGCAACAGTTCTGATCCAATCTAGATTCTCTTTTGTGGTTGCCTAATGATAAGAAGTCTTGGGAACTAAATGTGATGAGAAAATAAAAGAAGGCAGACCAGCCACACAGAAATCCAGACCTGGCTCTGAGCTCTTTAAAGGGGATCATCAGTGACTATATCAAGAGAAATAATGTATCTGTTGTACCAGTATCAGGGAGGTGGCATAAGGAAAGCCATCAACTTGGTGTCAATGAAAGGGATTAGAAGATGCTACCTCAAAGTATGCTGCTTTAGCATAAGGATTATTTTGAGCTGAAGGCAATTAAGAAATAGACACAGGAGGAAATCTCAATCCTCCCTGTTTCTGAGTTAAAGCGAGACGTATAATCCCCTTTGGGAAGGTGTGCCCTTCCCGTCTCCAGCACCAGGAGGAGAACAATCCTCACCACAGGAAATAGAAAGTCAGAACTGAGATGAGTCTGCATAAACAAAGCTTACTAAAGTAACCCTTAACTTCCATTAGATTTCCCCATATATTACCTTTCCACAATTTACCATCCCTGGAAGCCCCAAACCCTCTACTTTGTGTTGACACTGTTCCAAAATTTAACACGCTTTGTTAAAATGGTATATAAGCTTTCAGGTCTAACCACCTCTTTTGGTTTTCACTTCTTTTTCCTGCGAAAACCACATGTGCATACAGAATAAACGTTTTCTCCTCTTAATCTAGCTTTTGTCAGTTTAATTTGCAAGCCCCAGGCACTTACAATAAGAGAGTACAGGAAAAATTTTTCTTCCCCTACACCAATGATATTGCAAAGAATTCCCACTGATAACCACTGAGGAAGAAAAAAAGATGTAAAGATGCCAATTTGTTCTCTGACTTAGAACAATCACACTTGAACATGTATATTTAAAGTTATCAGCTCCAGGGGATAAAGTTTTAATAGTCATTTTGCATACAAAACACTCTCATAATTACAGACTTGCATTTGATCTATTTTTTCTCCATTGCCATTAAGGCATGAATATCTGATGGTAAAGGATAATTTTTTCAAAAAGAAAAATATCATGACTTCCATACAAATATAAAATGGATATGTGTCATATATTTTCTTTTAAAGGATAATTTTTTCAAAAAGAAACAATTTCATGACTTCCATACAAATATAAAATGGATATGTGTCATATATTTTCTTTATCTCATTAATTAATGAGGGAACCAGTAAGATGTAAAAGCCAGTTCAAAGGAGACTTCGAAGAACAGATACACATATAGGCAATCAGGAGCACTGAAATAAATTTGACAATAGAGGCAAAACTGGCCTCTTCCATATGGTGGAACTGATAGT